>NW_007020226.1:161211-165174 GCF_000164805.1 Carlito syrichta
TGGCCGGGAGTGGCCACTGCACTCCAGTCTGGGTGACAGAGTGAGACTCCAACTCAAAAGGAAAAAAAAATACCATTTGATCTTTCCGTTGCCTCTAATTGCTTTTAAATACTTTTTAAACATCCTTTTTAGATCTAAAATACTTAGCAATCAGGGGCAAGTACTTATTTTGTTAAGAGGTTACTAAAATACTGCTGGTCCTTTTATTCTCAAACAAGCAGTACACCTTACACTTTGCTCTCTAAAACCCAGTCATTCTTCAAAGTCTGATAAAGCCTTTTCCCTCCTCCATGAAATGTTCCTCAACAACACAAGCACAGCAATTTCCACTTCTGAATCCATAAGCTTAATGATAACTTTAACTCACAAATATGCACAAATAACTCACAAAGTAGCTCTTATGGCCTATCTACATGAAAGTTCAGAACAGAGATCTCTCTACACTGTCCTACATAGGTATTCAGCACAGGCAACTGAGAAGTCCTTTGATAAGGTAGGTAAGTTACCAACTGCAGGTTCTCAGCCTCTCATGTAAGAGAAATCTACACAAGGACAAGCAGATCCCCAGGGCAGCTGGCCAGGGCCTTATATTAAATAAGGAAAGGGGTGTAATGTCAAAGGAAAGGTATGTTGGCATGATCCGGAGGGGCTCTATACATACTTCTTATGTCACTCTACAAATAATGGCAAATAAGCCCTGCCTGGGGCTGGGGAATGCTAGTATTATAATGAAGCAAGGGACACTGTGTGTAATGAAGCAAGGGTTGGCTAAGGTGAGTGGATTGCCTGAACCCGCCTGGGCAACTTGGCGAGATCTCATCTCTACAATAAACCAAAGAAATTAGCCAGGTGTGGTAGCGCACGCCTGTAGAAGTTCCAGCTACTTGGAAGGCTGAGACGGAAGGATCGCCAGAGTCCAGCAGGTCGAGGCTGCGGTGGCCGGGAGCGGCCACTGCACTCCAGTCTGGGCAACAGAGTGAGACTCCAACTCAAAAAAAAAAAATGAAGCAAGGGTTACAAACTAGGAGGCTCTGGCCCAGTGCACGCATGCAGGAGGGGGCTGGAGAGGGAGAGAATGGTCCCAAGCAAGATTTATGGTGAAACACTGTTTATCTTAATAGGTTTTTTCCAGGTCATGGTCTGCAGGATGGCTCCAGCTGGAGTACTGTTGCAAAGTCTGGTGATAAAAGTGTGTGAGGGAGACTAGTCCTTACCCCTGCACCGTCTCAGGTAAACACATGTCAACTAACAATAACAAAGGAAAAGCTAGTTCTCTGCCCAAGCATGGTCGTCTACTTGCCGACCCTCCTCTCCACCCTACTCCCAAAACAAAACTAACCCCAGTCCCTTCATGTTCTACCCTCAAGAGAAGGGATGTCACTTTTACTGTAAGCTCTGTACAAGCTAAATGTTTTTAAGATACAATATTTTATTGTAGTCCCAGCACTTAGGGAGGCCAAGGCGAGAGGATTGCCTGAGCCCACGGGTTCGAGACCTGTCCCAGCAACTTGGCGAGACCTCGTCTCTACAATATATCAAAAATTAGCTGGGCGTGGTAGCACCTGCCTGTAGTTCAGCAACTTGGAAGGCTGAGGCGGAAGGATCGCCGGAGTCCAACAGGTCGACGCTGGGGTGGCCATGAGTGTGCCACTGCCCTCCTGGGCAAGGAGTGAGACTCCAACTCAAAAAAAAAAAAAAAAAAAAAGATACAATCTTTGAAACTTTTAAGGTGGGGTTTTTTAGTTAAGGAAACTAAAGCTGGTGCTTGTCAAAACCTAAACTCGGCTCTTAAGGTTGCTTTTCTTCTACCACATTACTAGGTAATGAAACAGATGCCTACTCTGGCAATAAAAAGAGATAGGAATAAACAACAAATATGTCATGAAGAATTTAAAATAATTGTTAAAAGTACTCTAATAGCATACCTAAAGAACAAGAAGAGACTAGCACTAATTTAGTAAGCTCAAAAGTTGTCCACTTATGAAAGAAACCAACACACACAAAATTCTCACCCCCCAAAATTTTAAAAGCAACTATGAAAAAGAATTTCTCGCATGCAAAAGAACTTTTACAAAACAATGACTGAGATGGTCAAGAAATACAAGAAAGCAATTATTAAAAAGAATTCACATTTTCAATTACCATTAGTATTTTAACACGAACCATTATCAAAGAAATGCAAATTAAAATAGTAAGATGTCCACTTTGATCTATGTGTTGACACTTATTTTTAATTAACAACACCCAGAATGGTATTTTGCACAAACCTAACCCTGATGGAGAATAAATGAGCACAATCTTTGTGAATGAATCTGGTCAGGTGTGTGGCTTTATTCTTTAAAGTGTACGCACCAACTGATCTAGTAATCTGCTTTTTAAGAACTTATCCTAAACTTATCCTAAAGGCCAAGATTCATTACAAAGATGTTCGGCCAATTTTATTCATAAGAAATAACTCTACATCCAAAAAGGGTTTAAGCAGTAGTCCACCACCACTTAAAAACCATATCGTAGGGTTTATTTAATCACATACTGTAGGGAAAATACAGTCAAAAATAAAAGTGCAGATAACAAAAATTACAATCAGATCCCTCCCAAAAATTAAACTGCATTATAAAAGGATTTATACCGTGCCAGGCTCAGTGGCTAAAATCTGTAATCCCAGCACTTTGGGAGGCGGAGGCAAGAGGATTGCCTGAGCTCTGGGGTTCGAGACTAGCCTGGGCAACATGGCAAGACCTCATCTCTACAATAAATCAAAAAAATTAGTCGGACATGGTGGCACATGCCTGTAGTTCCAACTACTTGGAAGGCTGAAGCGGAAGGATCACCTGAGCCCAGTAGGTCAAGGCTGCAATGGCCATGAGTATGCCACTGCACTCCAGTCTGGGCGACAGAGTGAGACTCCGACTTAAAAAAAAAAAAAAAAAAAGGATTTATACCAAAAGATATTCCAAAATGTTAGCAGTGGTCATCGCTAGTCGAGACTTTTATTTTCTTTACTTGCATTTCCCAAAGAATTAACTATTGCTTTTGAATAAAAAATTTTTAACTTTTAAGACATTGTATGAAGTACCATATTACACATATAGATAGTTGTAGCGGTACAGCAGAAACCCTGTCCAATAACAAGGTGAGTCGTAATTTAAAGACAACAAAATTCTACCTTAATATCCAGTTCTAACAAGAACTGTATCAGCTACATCATCCAACTTTACCAAGAAGTCCAGCCTATTCAGAATGTAGCTGTTTTTTTTTAAGAAACAACATTCAAGCGCACTGCCATTTTCTGGCAATAAAAAGCCTCTGGACTCTAAACAAAAGCTCCACATACCAGTATGTTTGATCTTATCGATTTAAAAATTAAAATGCTGATGAAAAGAAAACAGCAATTTCTGAAGATTAATAATCGTCTTTAAAAAAAAATCTAACAAGGGTGTTTTCCCACCAAAACGCTCAGATTTGTCATCCAAAAATCAGCCCCTAGCCAAGCATGGTAGTATGGTGGCGCCTGTAGTCGCAGCTACCAAGGAGACTGGGGTAGGAAGATCGTGAGGGTCCAGGAGTTCAAGGTTACAATGTGCTATGACTATGCTACTGCACTCCAGTCTGGGCAACAGAGCAAGACCTTGTTTCTTTAAAAAAAATAGAAAAGGGAAAAATATAAAAAGACCAGTGCAAAAATCAACTCTCCCATTCTGATAAAAGTGAACTTAATTCAACTTTTGACAACCCATTAATTCATTCACTCAAGTAAATTGCTAATTTAGCATGACAATTTCCTTCCTTTAAAGAGTTTCTTAGCCAGGCTCGGTGGCTCAGCCTGTAATCCTGAGCCTTTGGGAGGCTGAGGTGAGTGGACTGCCAGAGCTAGCCCGCTGGGCAGCGAGACCTCATCTCTAAAATAAATCAAAAAATCAGCTGGGCGTGGTAGCGCATGCCTGTATTTCCGGCTACTTGGAA
>NW_007020226.1:165194-171697 GCF_000164805.1 Carlito syrichta
GGCGATAGAGTGAGAGTCCAACTCAAAAAAAAAAAAAAGAGTTTCTTTACAAAAGGTTTTCTAAAGTAACTTTATAGGTATTAATCTCTTTAATTTTAAAAAAAGGCCCAGCCGGGCTCGGTGGCTCAGCCTGTAATCCCGCGCCTTCGGGAGGCTGAGGTGAGTGGATTGCCTGAGCCCGCGGGTTCGAGACCCGCCTAGGCAGCAAGACCTCATCTCTACAATAAACCAAAAAATTAGCTGGGCGTGGTAGCGCATGCCTATAATTCCGGCTACTGGGAAGGCTGAGGCGGAAGGATCGCCGGAACCCAGCAGGTCGAGGCTGCAGTGGCTGGGAGCGCCACTCACTCCAGCCTGGGCGACAGAGTGAGACTCCAACTCAAAAAAAAAAAAGGCCTGTACATTTGCTAAGGTACATATTAACTACCAGAAGAGAAAACCAGTTACAGATAAACACTGTATCTCTTCTAAATCCATTCCGAAGATCATAGGAAATTTACAGAACTCAAGTCTTTAATTAAAATGTTAAAGATATAGTTCTAATCACTATCCATGACTCTATATTAAGGATTAAATGATGGGAAAAATAGATTTTCATGGGACTCACTGTTAGTGTGTCTTCAAGTCAATCATTTTTTTCAAGCAATCCTGTGCATAACAGATCCTACTTAGACTTTGTAGATTTACTGTTTGAAAAGCCTATGCACTATACAATCAGCCCTCTGTGTCTGTGGGTTTCGCATCCATGGATTCAACCAACTAAGGTTAAAAAAATTTTGAGAAAAAAAACACTGAACATGCACAGACTTTTTTCCTTGTCATCATTCCCTAAACATAAAGTATAACAATTATTTATATAGCGTTTATATTCATTAGGTATTATAAATAATCTAGAGATGATTTCAAGTGTATGGGAGGAAGCCTGTATCATATGCAAATACTAAGCCATGTTATACCGAGGACTTGCGCATTCTTGAATTTTGTAACCTTAGAGAAGTCCTGGAACCAATCTCCATGGATACTATGAGACAACTGTACTTGGAAAACTGTCATAAACTTAAACTAAGAAATTAACTTATATGGAATCCTGTAATTGAAGCAAACAGTTCCAGAAGACTACTTTGCCACATGTTTAAGTAATTCTCTAAAATGCATGCTTATTGAAATGAGGACAGCTAAGAAGCATAAACGTATATTTACATCTTATTTTTAAAACTAAATGCTGAGCACGGTGGCTCATTTCTATAATTCCAGCACTTTGGGAGGTGGAGGCGAGAGGATTAACTGAACCCAGGGGTTCAAGACCAGCTTGGGCAGCTTGGCGAGACCTCATCTCTACAATAAATCAAAAAATTAGCTGGGTGTCATAGTAAGCACCTGTGGTTCTAGCCACTTGGAAGGCTAAGACAGAAGGATCACCTGAGCCCAGCAGGTTGAGGTGGCAGTGGCTGTGAACGTACCACTGCATTCCAAGCTAGGTGACAGAGTGTGAGACTCGGACTCAAAAAAAGAAAAAACACTGAGCAAAAAAGCCTTTCATGTCACCTATTTAAAAATTAAGTTTCAGTTCAAAGTTTCATCTTAAATAACCAAACATTATAGTAATAACTACTTCCAACAGCGTATCTGGCAGTAGGTTACACACTTTTAACTATTTAATACTCATAATAACATGCTTTCGTGAAAATATTACCAGCATAAAAATAATTACTTCTGATTGCAAACATACACATTACATGCAACAGCACAAGTAGTCAAACTGACACATTCTTACACATACATTACTGTGTCTCATACAGATTTACAAACTGTAAATGCTACAGAACACTTGCACCCTGTCATTTCATTTGTTTCCCACAACAGCCTTGTTTATGGGATTATCATCACTACTGTATGTGAGGGCTTTGGGCTCAGACAGCTTATGTGAAGTCACTCACTTTCTGACTCCTTGCTCTTTTTCCACACACTATCTTCCTTCCCTATGACTAAGGAGACACTGCCACCACAATCAGCACCTTGCAATAAAAGAAAAAATGTACTAGAGATCCTAGATAATTATCTTTCATCAGTTACATATTTCTCCAACAAATTATTAGCTTATTAGCTAGAAGATATCCAGCTAGTCACTCACTGGTTATTTTGGTGCCAATCATAGAAACATGAGTAGTATGAATATTTTATTAAGCTGGTAGGTTAACAATGGAATCCCCTAGATTCTACCTGTACTGGTCAGAAGACCAAATGCAAAGTCATTCAAAAGTTCATATGGGCCAGGTGAGATGGCTTATGCCTGTAATCCCAGCACTCTGGGAGGCCAAGGTGGGAGGATTGCTTGAGCAATTTGAGATGAGCCTAAGTAACATAGAGAGACCTCGTCTCTACCAAAAAAAAAAAAAGTTCATATTATCTTCCTGGGAAAACACAGAATGTTAAATTGGTTTTTCATGACGTAATTACAAGTTGTTTCTAGTAGCATGATACGAGCACAAAACCAGTTAAGGTATAGCCACTTGTCCCAGAGTAGGCAGTGAAGGTGGCTACCTAAATACACACATTTACACAAAGCTCTATCCACGTTTAGCAATACCTGTGTACACTCAAGCACACAGAGGTGTGTTTACCAATAACCTGAAAGGTCATTTGTCAGTTACTTTGGCTCTGCACTTCTGAATACTCCAGCTTCTCAATGTCCCTAACAGAACTGTCCAATTTCCTTCACAACCGTCACACTTTCTACAACGCCTTCTCCTTTCCTACTCTAAGAGGTGGAAGGATTGCCGGAGTCCAGCAGGTCGAGGCTGCGGTGGCCAGGGGTGGTCACTGCACTCCAGTCTGGATGACAAAGTGGGACTCCAACTCAAAAAAATAAATAAATAAATAAATGTCCCCCTCCATTCAGGGATGCAGCTCAACTATTCTTTTTTTAATTGCCCCATCTTCTCCTAAGTATGATGCCACACTTCATTTATTCAGCAAAGTTTGACTTGTCACCTCCAGTTACATGCAATGATCACCAGTGAAGAAGGGCCCCTGCCCTCTGCCAAGTCTTGTGAGGAAGAGAGCCTCGGGGGCATCTGGGACGTGGACAAATCCACTCCCTCCCTCCAACAAGTTTAATAACTTCATTCCAGCACAGGAAGGTTTTAAGAAGTAAAACCAAAACAAGATGTTTAAAGTGCATTATAAAGTACCAAGCATATCCTGCTGCCATCATACAGATATTCAGGTTGGCATTTTTTGTTGCTGTCCAATTTTAAAGCTAGAGAGAAAGTCCTCGATTGCTCTGTGTCATGGTGCCTGAATCATGGTGGTTTGGAAGACTACAGGGTACAAAAAAACATTAGGAGCGAATTCACTGTGTGACCAAGTTCAGAAATTCTGTGTTCATATCTATCTTCCTTGAAGTAAATAATACACACATTTTCTAGAAAGTAAATAATACACTTGGACTTTGAAAACCCTAAATGTAGCCGGGCTCAGTGGCTCAGCCTGTAATCCCGCGCTTTGGGAGGCTGAGATGAGTGGATTGCCTAAGCCTGCAGGTTCAAGACCCGCCTGGGCAACTTGGCGAGACCTCATCTCTACAATAAATCAAAATAATCAGCTGGGCGTGGTAGCACATGCCTGTAGTTCCAGTTACTTGGAAGGCTGAGGCAGAAGGATCGCTGGAGCCTAGCAGGTCAAGGCTGCGGTGGTCGGGAGCGGCCACTGCACTCTAGTCTGGGTGACAGAGTGAGACTCCAACTCAAAAAAAAAGAAAAGAAAACCCTAAATGCCTACATTATACTTAAAAAAGAAAAATATTTTAAAAGGAGGAGGAAGAGGAAGGAAAAGAAATAGAATGCTGTTTGCCTATACCTACCCTGGAGAAAATCCCTGTTCTGTAAAGCTATAAACAACCATTACCAAAGAGTTTAACTTCTACTCCGATCCCTTACATTTCTGGCTCCTAACTCTGACAGCCTGCCAAGCAGCTTTGCTTACAATTGTGTGTCAAACAGGTCTCCCAAACAAGCATAAATAATTTTTATACATGCACCTTGCTACTAAGACCACAATTTTTAAAATATATCTTAGGGCAACCCCCTCAGGTCCCCCCTCCTGCTCTGGGAGCTTTTCTTTCCTCTCAATAAATCCTACTTTCTCAAAAAATAAATAAATAAAAACATATCTTAAACTTTAACATCACCAGCTAGGTGCAGTGGCTCACGCCTATCATCACAGCACTTTGGGAGGGCGAGGTGAGAGAATCACCTGAGACTAGGAGTTCAAGATGAGCCTCAGCAACAGAGTGAGACACTGTTTCTACAAAAAAACTTTTTTTTTAATTAGCCAGCATGGTGGTGACTGCATGTAGTCCCAGCTACTCAGCAGGCTGAGGCCTCCCACTGAGGCCTCACTTGAGCGTAGAAGTTCAAGGCTGCAGTGAGTTATGACTATACCTCTGCAGAACAACAGAGTGAGACTCTGGCTAAAAAAATAAATAAATAAATACCTTTAGCATCACCAAACTACTTGACAACCAGTCTTCCAGGTTCTCTTAGCTGCTGTCTAATGCCAATTAGACAGCAGCTAAGAGAAAGAGCACAGTTTTGGGAAAGGTCTAACAATTTCAAAAAAATTACTTCCTCTGCTATTATTTTCTCTTTCCAGAATTTCTGGGATAGAAAGTTACTTATTCTAGTGAATATTCAAAAACTTTATCCTGAAGTACAATATAGTCGCAAAAAAAAAAACAAATCCCAAGAAAAACCTATGTGCACTCAAGACTAGAATCTTATCTTCACTCATAGCTTACTTTCCTTATAATAAATATCTCTTCACTATAACACAGCTACTTCTCCCTAAAGAATTTCAAAACACCTATTAAATAGTTTTAATCGTATCTACAGAATCCTATCAACCTCAAGTTTCAGTACGAGTGCTTATTTGCTTTATCTTTTTCTTCCTTTTTTAATGTGCTTTATGAAGAGCCTATGTTTCTAAAAAGACCAAATATCTCTCTTTTTTGGGGGGGAGGGTCAGAGTTTCACTTTGTCGCCCAGGCTGGAGTGCAGTGGCATGCTCATGGTCACCACAGCCTCAACCTGCTGGGATCAGGCGATCCTTCTGCCTCAGCCTTCCAAGTAGTTGGGACTACAGGCGTGCACCACCATGCCCCACTAACCTTTTGATTTATTGTAGAGACGAGGTCTTGACATGTTGCCCAGGCTGGTCTCAAATCCCTGGGCTCCGGCAATCCTCTTGCCTTTGCCTCCCAAAGTGCTGGGATTACAGGTGAGCCACCCCTCCCAGCCAAGCACTTCTCTCAAGAGAAACACAAAGCATCTTCCTAAGACTAAACTACCACAGTGACACCTGACTCACGCCAACTCAACTCTACTTCTCCAGAAAGCAGAGGGAGACAAAGAGTTCTACACAGCCAAAAGCAGATGAGTCCCTACTCCCTCACCGCCTGCTTGGTCTTACTTTAAACACAAATCCTACCAAGTTTATTTAGTTTTTAGAGCAATAAAGGATAACTTGGAGCAAATCAGCAGGAGCACGGGCTGTGGTAGGAACGTGCCCCAGATGAAGGTCTTCCCTCCTAGCCCTCCAAAAGGGCACAAGCACTTCTAAGCAGTAGGCAAGAGCACGGAATAAGCGATGGGCCCTACTTGCAACAGACAGCCTCAGGAGTCTCACCTCTTTTCAAGGTACCAAGACCTGAAAATGATGATCCTTACCTCAGACCCAGATATACAGTTATGCTTCTCCTAATAGGGCAAATACATCAAACACTCTGAAAGGAGTCTAGAACTGTAATTCAAAAACAAGAAAGGTACACACACCTCCTCCCCCCCGCGGCCCAACCAAAAGGGCAAAATTAATCCACCCGCATTCCAAAGCAACTAATTACCTGAGAAAGCCACCCAAAAAAGGTCAAAGTCAAACCTCCCTGCTCCGATGGTTTTGTCTTCCATGGAGCGCTGCCATCCTACACAGTCTGTCCAGTGTTTTGGCTGGCAGGCAATCGTAGAATACGCTTTATTTCCTTTTCTTCTTCCCTTAGCAAATCTCGAGGTTGTCATCAGCCTGCCACATGCCAAGGGCCACCAGGAACGAGGAGGTACGCTCGTACCTACCTCATAAACTTTTCTATTAAAGGGCGATCGGGTGGCTAATGTCATACCCGGATGTTTCCAATTTCATCCAGCAAAACCTTTCTCCGACTATGGAAAGGGAAACCTGAACACTCAAGCGCCTATTCCGTGCATTTAATAATAAACTCTTTTGGCCGTCCTTACCCAACCGTAGGCTTTTTACTATTTATAAGCCGGGGGGGGGGGGGGGTAAGAAAAGAACTTTCTGCCTTTACAAGTACCACCACAATTCTCCATCAGGATTTCGTGCGTCCGGTCCACGACACGGCGAGAGATCAAATGCTGAACTCCTATAAATAGGGGTGTCAGGGGCGAGCGGGACACACACGGCGCTGTCACCGCGGCGGCGTCTCGGCGGGG
>NW_007020226.1:172701-184735 GCF_000164805.1 Carlito syrichta
CGGCCGCCGCCTGGCTCCCCCACCTCCCTGAGCACCACACCCCCTAAGCGCTGCCGGGTCTGTGTAAACGCAGACGGGGTCTCCAGAGAACCCAGCGCCTCCTTCCCTGCTCAGCTACCCAGCTCTCCCTGACCTCTTCTCTCATCCTCGACCCGTGTGCCCTGCACGTGCGGTTGCTGGTGCACCCCTTTCCAGCTCTCCTTTTCATCCCCCCTCCTCCTCCCCAGCTGTTCCCCTCCTCTCTGCCCACCCACACTCCCTCTCCCCGGCCCCCAGCTGTGGCAGGTGCCCCGCTTTTCCTCCTGATCTTTTTCTTCCTCGCTCAAGTCCCTGCTGGAGCTTCCCCTCCCCCACCACCCTCCAGGGTGTCTGCATCAGCCCCCAGCCACGTAGAAGACCCTCCCTTTGTCTGCTCACTGGATATACCCTTGCCCTCCTGTTCCTGGCACCTTGCAGAAAGCTTTCTAATAGAAAATGAATCTCAGGCCGGGCGCTCGGCAGAGGGAAGAGGATTGTCTTTGGGAGGCGAGGATTGTCTTGATCCCAGGGGTTCGAGACCAGCCTGGGCAACTTGGCAAGACCTCACCTCTACAATAAATCAGAAAACTAGCCAGTCCTGGTGACACACGCCTGTAGTCCCAGCTACTTGGAAGGCTGAGGTGGAAGGATCGCCCCAGCCCAGGTCAAGGCTGCGGTGGCGGTGAGCATGCCACAGCACTCCAGCCTGGGCAAAAGAGTGAGATTCCAACTTGGGAGGGAGGTGAATGACAGCAGTTCCTTCCCTAACTGGAATGAACTTTCTCGTGGGGGATCCAGTGACATCCAATATAAAAAGTTCAGGTCACTTTTTAAAATAAACATCAACCTGTGGAGATCAATCTGTGAATGTGGCTCCTATTCTCTTGGCTTTGGACCACATCACTTGCTGCATTAGAAATTCTTTCCTCCAATAAAGACAGACGTCCATGTGTCCAATCTACTGTCTTGTCCAGTTCTTCTCATGAGTCTAAGATTCATGGTCTTTCATGCCGTGTGATCTCTGGAAAAGCATTGGTGTCCCTGAAGCTCGCAGAGCACTGTTCTAAAGGGTCTTGTGTTGAGCTTTTGGGAAGGTTGTTGATTCATTTGTTTTCTGTCTTTGGGACTCCTCCTGGACTTCCTAACTCCCTCCATTGTGGCTCATCGTCCTTGGGGCAGCCTAACTGGCTCCTTGCTTGATAAAGAGGTTCGTAATCTTCACACACGATGTCCATTTAATATTGCCCTCGGTCTGCTTCGTGAAAGGTATCATCTTGGGTATGAGAGTGGACAAAAAGTTGAGTATTTTTGTCTTCAATGACTAAAGTTCCTTTTAGAAGCCAGGCACGGTGGCTCACGCCTATAATCCCAGCACTTTGGGAAGCTGAGGCAAGAGGATTGCCTGAGCCCAGGGATTCGAGACCAGCCGGCAACTTGGCAAGACCTCATCTACAACAAAATCAAAAAATGGCCAGGCTCAGTGACTCAGCCTGTAATCCTAGCAATTTGGGAGGCCGAGGCGAGTGGATTGCCTGAGCTCACAGGTTCGAGACCAGCCCAGGCAACTTGGCCAGACCTTGTCTCTACAATAAGTCAAAAAAAATTAGCCTGGCATGCTGGCACATGCCTGTAGTTCTGGCTACTTGGAAGGCTGAGGAGGAAGGACTGCCAGAGCCCAGCAGGTCGAGGCTGCGGTGGCCGTGAGAGTGCCCCTGCACTCCAGCCTGGGTAACAGAAGGACACTTCAGCACAATGAAAAAAGAAAAGTTCCTATTAGAATTAGTCAGTCTAGCACTGATCATCCCCATCAGGGACCCCAGAGTTAAGGTGCTTCCCAAGGCTGCACTGCTGGCCAGTCAGCCTCCCAAATGGTGTCCTTTCTGCTATTAGACACTGTTTAGCTCCACACTGCTTCCACAGTGCCCTGGGCAGGTCCACACAGTTCCTGACTCCAGGGGGTGTAGAGAAGCCAAATGCAAACTCAGTTAAGAGAATGAGCATTGATCCCCCAGTCACCCCAAGTGCATGTGTTTAGAAAGCCTTCTCTATTTTCCCCCAATTAACAATCTCTCGCCGGGCTCGGTGGTCAGCCTCTAATCCCGCGTCTTTGGGAGGCCGAGGTGAGTGGATTGCCTGAGCCCGCGGGTTCAAGACCTGCCTGGGCAACTTGGCAAGACCTCATCTCTACAATAAAAATCAAAAATTAGCTGGGTGTGGTAGCGCGCGCCTGTAGTTCCAGCTACTTGGAAGGCTGAGGCGGAAGGATCGCCGGAGCCCCGCAGGTCGAGGCTGCGGTGGCCGAGAACGTGCCACTGCACTCCAGTCTAGGTGCCAAGAGTGAGACTGACTCAAAAAAAAAAAAAAAAAATCTCTCTTGGATTTCTCATCACAGTGAAACCACAGCTTTGCTTTCAGACTCCTTCCACTTCCCATCTCCACCCAGCACGTCCCACTCTCTCTCCAGTTCACCTTGTCTCTGTCCCTCAGCCGCTTGCTTGACTCAGGTCTTCATTCTCACCCACCCAAGTTCTCCTGTGGGTCCTCCACACAGACATGGCTTGGATTTTCTTAGACACAGATCCAGTCATGGTGATTTTTCCGTTCAGGATGAAGTCCAAATTCTTTCGAATATTTGACAAGGCCTTTCGTAGTTTAAACTCTGCCTGTGTATCGAGCCTTGCTTTTCACCACTCAATCATTCATTCCTTCATTTTGCATTTAACAAATTTAAATCTGGCCAGGCGGGGTGGCTCATGCCTGTAATCCCAGCACTTTGGGAGGCCAAGGAGAGGACTGCCTGAGCCCAGGGGTTCAAGACCCGCCTGGACAACATAGTGAGACCTCGTCTTTACAATAAATCAAAAAAAAATTAGCCAGATGTGATGGCACGCTCCTGTAGTTCCAGTTACTTGGAAGGCTGAGGTGGAAGGATCACATGAGCCCAGCAAGTCGAGGCTTTGGTGGCCATGAGCATGCCACTGCACTCCAGCTGGGTGACAGAGTGAAACTCTGACTCAAAACAAAAACAAAAGCAAAAAAATGAATGTTGACTCTGAGGTGGGTTCTGAAGAGCCAAGTAATAAACAAGACAAACAAATGGGTTTCCTCAGTTTTTGTCTCTTTCTACACTCCACACAGACTTCTCTACCACAAGACAGTGAGCCCCCAGGAACTCAGAGATCTGTCTTACCCAGGGTACATTCTAGCACTCCAGCACTTCAGGGTATATCTCCAGACCAGTGTCTAGTACATCGTAGGACCTCAATAATCACCTTTGGAATGAACTAATGAACATATGTATGAATGAAGGACTTATAATTCTGAGTCTACCACCCATTTACCTAATACTTCCAAACCTCCAGCTCTTCCAGCCTGAGCAACATAGGGAGACCTCATCAGTGCAAAAAATAAAAAAAGTATCTGGACACAGTGGTGTGCACCTGTAGTTCCAGCTATTTGAGAGACTGAGATGGAAGGATCACTTGAGCCCAAGGGTTCAAGGCGGCAGTGAGCAAGGCCACGGTAAACCGTTATCTTGTCACTACACTCCAGCATGGACAACAGAGTGAGACCCTGACTCAGAATAGATACATAAACTTCCAAGCCTTCATGTTTTATAACCACATAACAGCATTCTTCTAGGATCAAATCAAATAATGTATTGAGAGCATTTTCTTGACTGTAAATAGCTACCATTTATGGAATGTTTATCACAGTGTTTGCCAAGTAAATATTCGAAGTACTTTACATACACTAAGCCAATTTAATCCTTACAAGGGTCCTAAGAGGTAAGTGCTATTACTATCATCATCTTAGGGATGAAGAAACAGAGGAATTGAGAGGTAAAATAACCTGTCTGCGTGCCAGCATCGGCATTTGAAGGCAGAGCTTCTGCGATTGTGGTCAACTTGGAGACTGGGAGTTTCTGGAAAGGCAGAATTCACAGCTTATCCCTAGCAGGTGCTGTGGGTTTTGGCTTCAAGTAATTGTATCCAAAGTTAATTCTACCAAATAAGCAACTTTAAAAGTTTTTTAAGCCAGGGCTCGGTGGCTCAGCCTGTAATCCCGCGCCTTTGGGAGGCTGAGGTGAGTGGATTGCCTAAGCCTGCGGGTTCGAGACCCGCCTGGGCAGCGAGACCTCATCTCTACAATAAATCAAAAAATCAGCCGGGCGTGGTAGCGCATGCCTGTAATTCCGGCTACTTGGAAAGCTGAGGTGGAAGGATCGCCGGAGCCCAGCAGGCGAGGCTGCAGTGGCCGGGAGCGGCCACTGCACTCCAGTCTGGGCGACAGAGTGAGACTCCAACTCAAAAAAAAAAAAAAGTTTTTTAATCTTATGGGGGAAAAAAAGGTAAAAACAATATAGACAATTCACAAAAAAGCATTTTAAAAATGAACCTTAAATATATGAAAACATATCAGTTTCACTCATAAGAGAAATGCAGATTAAAACAACACAGACACCATTTCTCAACCATCAGGTTAGCAAAAATTTGTGTCGGCCAGGAGGCAGGGGAAACAGGCACTATTATTTGTTGCTGGTAAGAATGCAAAATGAAGCCGCGCGCGGTGGCTCAGCCTGTAATTCCTCAATTTGGGAGGCTGAGGTGAGTGGATTGCCTGAGCCCACGGGTTCAAGACCCGCCTGGGCAACTTGGCGAGACCTCATCTCTACAATAAATCAAAAAATTAGCCGGGCGTGGTAGCGTGCGCCTGTAGTAGTTCCAGCTACTTGGAATGCTGAGGCAGAAGGATCGCCGGAGCCCAGCAGGTCGAGGCTGTGGTGGCCGGGAGCGGCCACTGCACTCTAGTCTGGGTGACAGAGTGAGACTCCAACTCAAAAAAAAACAAAAAAGAATGCAAAATGAGCCAGGCATGGTGGCTCAAGCACTTTGGGAGGCAGAGGCGAGAGGATTGCCTGAGTCCAGGGTTCGAGACCAGCCTGGGCAACTTGGCGAGGCTTCGTCTCTACAATTAATCAAAAAATTAGCCAGGCATAGTGGCGCATGTCTGTAGTTCCAGCTACTGGAAAGACTGAGGCAGAAAGATCACCTGAACTCAGCAGGTCTAGGCTGCAGTGGCTGTGAGCATGCCACTGCACTCCAACCTGGGCAACAAAGTGAGACTCCAACTCCAAAAAAAAGAATGCAAAATGAAGAATCCCTTCGGAAAGGAATTTGGCACTATCCAGAAAAGCTCATTTGCTTTTATGCTTCCACCCACCAATCTCACTTCTAGATATTTCTCCTGCAGATACAGCACCAGTAACACAAAATAAGACACTTGCGGCGGGTTCAGTGGCTCAGCCTGTAATCCCGCGCCTTTAGGAGGCTGAGGTGAGTGGATTGCCTGAGCCCGCGGGTTCGAGACCCGCCTGGACAATTGGCGAGAACTCATCTCTACAATAAATCAAATATTAGCCGGGTGTGGTAGCGCGCGCCTGTAGTTCCAGCTACTTGGAAGGCTGAGGCGGAAGGATCGCTGGAGCCCAGCAGGTTGAGGCTGCGGTGGCCGGGAGTGGCCACTGCACTCCAGTCTGGGTAACAGAGTGAGACTCCAACTCAAAAAAAATTAAAATAAAATAAAATAAAGTAAAAATAAGACACTTGCACAAGGTTATTCATGGCAAAATTATTTACAGTTGCAAAAAGTTGGAAACTATCTAAATGTCCAAACATAAGTGATTGGTTAAATAAACTATAATAAATCCTCATTACCAAGCACTTTGCATCTGTTAAAAAAGATACAAGAGGGGCTCGGTGGCTCAGTCTGTAATCCCACGCCTTGGGAGGCTGAGGTGAGTGGATTGCCTGAGCCCGCGGGTTCGAGATCCGCCTGGGCAACTTGGCGAGACGTCATCTCTACGATAAATCGAAAATTAGCCAGGCGTGGTAGCGCCCATCTGTAGTTCCAGCTACTTGGAAGGCTGAGGCGGAAGGATCGCCGGAGCCCGGCAGGTAGAGTCTGCGTTGGCCGGGAGCGGCCACTGCACTCCAGTCTGGGCAACAGAGTGAGACTCCAACTCAAAAAAAAAAAAAAAAAATTACTTTGCAGGCCAGGCGCAGTGGCTCATGCCTATAATCCTAACACTTTGGGAGGCCGAGGTGAGAGGGTTGCCTAAGTCCACAGGTTCGAGACCAACCCGGGTAACTTGGTGAGATCTCATCTCTACAATAAATTTTTAAAAATTAGCCGGGTTTGGTGGCGTGTACCTGCCGTTCCAGCTACTTGAAAGGCTGAGGCAGAAGGCTCACCTGAGCCCAGGGGGTTGAGGTTGCAGTGGCCATGAGCATGCTGCTGCACTCCAGCCTGGGCGACAGAGTGAGACTCCAACTCAAAAAAAAAATTACTTTGCAAGTACTCATTTGAACTTCTTAATTATGTTTTGTTGTTGTTGTTGTTGTTGTTGTTGTTGTTTGAGTAGGAGTCTCACTCTGTTGCCCAGGCTAGAGTGCAATCACAAGATCACAGCTCACCGTAGACTCCTGGGTTCAGGCGATCCTTCTGCCTCAGCCTCCCGAGGAACTAGGGCTGCAGGTGCGTGCCACCACACCTGACTAAATTTTTTATTTTTGGTGGAGACAAGGTCTCACTACATTGCCTAGGCTGGTCTTGAATTCCTGGGCTAAAACAATCCTCCTTCCTTGGCCTCCCAAAGTGCTGAGATCACAAGCGTGAGCCACTGCGCCTGGCCTCATTTGGACTTTTGACAAATTTCTGTGATAAAAAAGGCCTAGATTCCAGGAGGAAAGATTTAAGTCAGACATTAGAAATGACTTCCTGACTAGAAGAAAAAAATTGGAGAACATTGGCACAAGCAATACCAGTTATTTTTAAACAGGAAAACACATGATCCACAGTTTTCCAAAATCCCTTTCTGATATATGTTTTCCAGTAAGGGTACCTGATCTCAAACCAGGTGAAAAGGGGACCAAAGTAAAGCCCAAACTTTACCTGTATGATGACCACTTGTATACCTAACTCTGAAGTGTACCCCACGTCTTTAAATATAAATAAAATAAAAATAAATACTGCTAAAAATACCCATAATATGTCTCTAGAATTGAAAGAAAACTCAGCCGGGCATGGTGGCTCAAGCCTGTAATCTCAGCACTTTGTGAGGCCAAGGTAAGGGGACTGCTGAGCCCATGGGTTCAAGAACAACCTGGACAACTTGGCAAGACCTCATCTCTACAATAAATAAAAACAATTAGCCAGGCGTGGCAGTGTGTGCCTGTAGTTCCTGCTACTTGGAAGGCTGAGGCAGAAGGATCACCTGAGCCCAGCAGGCTGACACTGGGGTGGCTGTGAGCGTGCCACTGCACTCCAGTCTGGACAACAAAGTGAGACTCCAATGAAAGGAAGGAAGGAAGGAAGGAAGAATGGAAGGAAGGAAGGAAGGAAGGAAGGAAGGAAGGAAGGAAGGAAGGAAGGAAGGAAGGAAAGACTCTTGACATTTTCTCTAACCATACAATCTGAATTTTCTGGATGATTCTGATTTCAAACATACTCTCCCATTGTGTATTCAGCCACGACTTCAAATGTTGGTTGTGAAAATGTCATCACTGCACTTCAGGTTTCTATGACAGGAGAATTGAGGAATTCGCCTCCCTGTCTCTCTTACTCCTCCTAATAATCACTCACTTTCTATTCCTTTCTCCTTCCAGGAGCTCTGGAAATTGCATGATTTCCCTGAAAAGTCAAAAAGGAAGAACTAAACTGATTTACAGAAAAGCCAAAGCCACAGACTCCATCCAAACATATTTCAACAGAATCAGGAGTTTGTTTCAGTTGTCACATAAATCTCAGAGACTAACCATATCCATGTTTTTGTTTTGTTTTATTTTGCTTTGAACTGGGGACTCACTCTGTCACCCAGGCTCACCACAGCCTCAAAATCTGGGCTCAAGCAATCCTCACCTCAGCCTCCAAGTACGTGGGACTACAGGCATATGCCACCATGCCTGGCTAATTTTTTTATTTTTTAGAGACAAGGTCTCGCTGTGTTGCTTAGGCTGATCTTGAACTCCTGGGTTCAAGTGATCCTCCTGCCTTGGCCTCCCAAAGTGCTGGGATTACAGGCAAGAGCCACCACACCCAGCTACATCCATGTTTTGGCAATATTCTTTGGGTTACTATGGTTCTAATTCTGGGACCTGAACCACCTCCACAATCCAAAAATCAGTTACCCTTCCCCCCTCCTTCATATATATATTTTTTTGAGTTGGAGTCTCACTCTGCCACCCAGGCTGGAGTGCAGTGGCATGCTCATGGCCACCCCAGTGTCAACCTGCTGGGCTCGGGCAATCCTTCCGCCTTAGCCTTCCAAGCAGCTGGAACTCCAGGCACATGCTACCACACCTGGCTAATGTTTTGATTTATTGTAGAGATGAGGTCTTGACCAGTTGCCCAGGCTGGTCTCGAACACATGGGCTCAGGCAGTCCCCTTACTTTGGCCTCCCAAAATGCTGGGATTACAGGCTTGAGCCACCATGCCCGGCCCCTTCCTTCATATTAATGGCAGATTCTTTATCAACATGTTAAGTAACATTCTTCTTATATTCTTGTGATATACAATTTGGAGAGTCACTTTTTCAAGACATTTTCTGCTTTATCACTGGCCCAAAGAATATGACATTTAAAAAAAAAGATAAAGAAAAGAAAAAAGGCCTTAAAAGCACTATCTCACAAAGACTTTTTTTCACTGTCACTCATTAAGCAAATTTTCTGAGACACATAATAAAAAGAAACTGCTACAGGGAGACACCTCTTATCAACAAGGGTGCCTGAACGAAGCATATTTGTACACCTAACCCTTAACTGTACGCCACAATATCATAATAAAAAATATTGATTATAAAAAAAAAGAAACTGCTTACAAACAGGACAACATAGGACATTTGCTAAATTAAAGCTGGTACAGTCAACAACAACCAAAAGCTGCCTGAATCCTTACCAATCCAGAACATTCACCTGCATCAAATCACCCTCTACTGTTTAGTGCAGGCATCTTTTGGGAGACATAGATCATCTTGCATGTAATAAGAGACCTGGTCTCCCTCACTCTGCCTTCAATTTTAAGAACCCCAATTCTACCTATTAATCTAGCCTGCTGCTCCATGTATTTTTGAGTTTTTCTTTTCTTTTCCTGTTCTACACTTTTGTCTTTGGTGTTATGTCCACCTTGGCTGCCATTTCCTCCCCAGTCTGTGATTGTTACACCTAAATCAAGATGAGTCAAATCCTTACTTTTACAATGACAAGTGGGGCACAGTGGCTCACGTCTGTAATCCCAACATTTTGGGAGGCCGAGGCAAGAGGATTGCCTGAGTCCAGGGGTTCAAGACCAGCTTGGACAACATGGCGAGAGCTCAACTCTACAATAAATCAAAAAATTAGCCAGTCATGGTGGCTCATGTCTGTGGTTCCAGTTACTTGAAAGGCTGAGGCAGAAGGATTGCCTGAGCCCAGCAGATCAAGGCTGTGGTGGCCGTGAGTGTGCCACTGCACTCACAGAGTGGGATTCCAAATCAAAAAAACAAAAGACGACAAAATTGTTGACTGCCCAGAATAAAGGCAGTGATTTCTAGAAGAAACTTTTCACCGCCAAACCTCAGGGAGACATTCTTTCTTACACATCTCCTATGGGAGTCGAAGGACACAGGGTACTGGGAGTATGAGAACTGTCTAGAACTCACCCTGCAGTCATTTTCGCCTTCACCGGGTTGGTGTAAGGCAGAACAGGGGTATAACTCGACCTCCCTCACAAACTTCAACCACCAGACTTTGCAACAACACTCCGGCTGCAGGCATCCCACAAACCACCACCTGGAAAAAACCTGTTCACATAAACAATGTTTCACCATAAATCCTGCTTGGGACCATAGCCCCCTGCCCTTTCCTCTCCCACATGGCCACAAGGACTAAAGAGTTTCCAACTGTAACCTTCGTGCTATTATAATACGAAAATCCCAACACAGATGGGGTGTATCACATGAAGTAGGTATCCACACTACACTTGCATGGTTAAAACTCCCTGATCATGTTAGCATACATTTTCTTTGACAATACACCCTGTCTCTTATCTAATAAAAGACCCCAGCCCCCTTCAGGCAGCCTGTCGGAGACTCTCCTAAGTTGTCTCACTTGTTCAAGCCCACAATAAAACCTTGTCTGGGATGCATACTGATCATCAACAAGTATGTGAAAAAACAGACAAACAAAAAAACCCTTATCTGGGGATCTGTTTGGCCTGTGTATATTTCTATTACATGAGCGCCTAAGAACCTGCGGTCAGTAACATAAGGAACGTTCCTCCCTGTGGGAAGTAGAAATGTGGCTATCCGTTAGTGGAAACCATCTCCTTGATTTGGGAGACGTCAGATAGATGCAGCAGAGTTGGAATGGGTGGGGCCAACAGGTAGACAAATATGAATCAATGACTCCTGCTAGAAAAGGTGTTGGATATTGCTGTGCTGAAATGAGACAAATTGCTCTTTCCAGGAATGGAAAAGGCCATCTAGGCCAGGGGCAAACTGCATCTCTGTAGGCCTTGTTATCTGTGGAGTGATGTGTCGTCTGGAAGCATTGTGTGAGCTACACCAGGCTTGCAAACTGTTGCCCCTGAAGATGTGTGATTTCCTGACAGAGATGAACAAGCAGTTTCCCTGAAACTATGGAGTTCTGGACACAGGCAGGACTGCTTCACCGCCCAGGCCACAAAAAGCAGAACTAGGCTGGGGAATCGGCCTCGGGGAACAGCAGGATTAGAGGTATACTGGGAGACAGTGAACTTGACCCAATCACAGGCATCGTCATGATAGATTCTGCACACTTCTTTTATTGACCTCAGGGGTGGTGGCCATTCCTCCCAGAAGCTGCATAGTGAGTGTGGCTAATAAACTGATTTGCCTCTTTTGGGATTAAACATTTTGGCAGAGGGCCCAGAAAAGACTTGTTTTTTTTTTTTTTTTACAGAGACAGAGGGAAATCAGAGTTCCTGCTGGAATAGATATGAACAAAAATAGGAACTTTGGGTTATTTATTTATTTATTTGAGTAGGAGTCTCACTCTGTCACCCAGACTGGAGTGCAGTGTACGCTCATGGCCACCGCAGCCTTGGCCCACTGGGCTCAGGAGATCCTTCCGCCTCAGTCTTCCAAGTAGCTGGAACTATAGGCATGTGCCTCCACAGCCAGTAATGTTTTGATTTAATGTAGAGATGGGGGTCTCACCAAGTTGCCCAGGCTGGTCTTGAAACCCTGGACTCAAGCAGTCCTCTTGCCCCCACCTCCCAAAGTTCTGGGATTACAGGAATGAGCCACTGTGCCCAGCCTGGGTTACTGATTGATTGGAAGATTTTATTTTATTTTATTTATTATTTATTTAAGTTGGAGTTTCAGTCTGTCGCCCAGGCTAGAGTGCAGTGGCACACTCATGGCCACTGCAGTCTCAGCCTGCTGGGCTCTGGTGATCCTTCCACCTCAGTCTTCCAAGTTGCTGGAACTACAGTTGTGCCTACCATCCAGGCTAATTTTTGATTTATTGTAGAAACAAGATCTCGCCAAGTTGCCCAGGCTGGTCTGGAACCCCTGGACTTAGATAATCCTCTCGCCTCAGCCTTCCAAGTGCTGGGATTACAGGCTTGAACCACCGCGCTAGGTTGGAAGATTTTATTTATATCCAAAGCTAATATATCAGAGTTGTTGGGTTATACCCTCTAAGGGAGGTTAATCAAGAACATCAAGGGCTCCTTGGAGTTAACACTTGTTGTGGGAGCCTGGACAGAGGTGTGGGCCTCACTGGCACAACCATTTATGTTGAGAGTTGTGGGCATCTTGACAGGCAGTTGCTCCATATGGAACACTGTAGGTGGATGGGTTTCTACCTGGACTTACTTAAAATTGGGTGTCCAGCCAGGATCGGTGGCTCAGCCTGTAATCCCATGCTTTGGGAGGCTGAAGTGAGTGGATTGCCTGAGCCTGCGGGTTCGAGACCCACCTGGGCAACTTGGTGA
>NW_007020226.1:184755-186751 GCF_000164805.1 Carlito syrichta
GGGAGCAGCCACTGCACTCCAGTCTGGGTGACAGAGTGAGACTCCAACTCAAAAAAAACAAAAACAAAACAAATAAAATTGGGTGTCCATTTTTTCTCTAGAGCAAGGGACAGCTATCCCTTATAAGAGGGAAATAATGACACTACTAACCCATATTCATCTGCCAGAGCAATGACTTAAACCAGAATACATGAGTGTCACTATAGCTTAGAGAAAAGAACACCAGTTTTGGAGTTCACACCCAACTCTCCACCTAGATTTATGACCTTGAGAAAGATAATTAACTTCTGTGACCCTCAGTGTCCTCTACTGTAAAGTAAAGGTCTCTTCCTAGCACTTTTCATCGTGATTGTAGTATTATAGATAAGGTATTTATACCAGTGGCTGGCAATAAATGGGAACAAATGACAACCGGCATGATTATCGCTCCAATAAACTAGCTCTTCCAAGACTAAATAGGGATTGAAGAGAAGAGCATAATTTATCTTCAGACCTATTCAATCTACAGCCTACCTCTAGGAGACAAGGATTATTGGCATCAGCCTTCTATGGATGAAAAAAAAACCTGAGGCTTTAAAAGTTTGCATCATTTCTTCAAGGCCATATGACCAGTCAACTTAAGAGCTGATATTTCAACCTATTTCTGTCTGCTTTGCAAGTCTATGTTCTTTTTCTTTTTTTGAGTTGGAATCTTACTCTGTCGCCCAGACTGGAGTGCAGTAGCCGCTCCCCGCCACCGCAGCCTCGACCTGCTGGGCTCCAGCGATCCTTCCACCTCAGCCTTCCAAGTAGCCAGAATTACAGGCATGCGCTACCACGCCTGGCTGATTTTCTGATTTATTGTAGAGATGAGGTCTCGCTGCCCAGGCGGGTCTCGAACCCCGGGCCCAGGCAATCCACTCACCTCAGCCTCCCAAAGGCACGGGATTACAGGCTGAGCCACTGAGCCCTGCTGCAACCCTATGTTCTTTTTATTTTATTTTATTTTATTTTTTATTTTTGAGTTGGAGTCTCACTCTGTCACCCAGGACAGAGTGCAGTGGCCGCTCCCGGCCACCGCAGCCTCGACCTGCTGGGCTCCAGCGATCCTTCCGCCTCAGCCTTCCAAGTAGCTGGAACTACAGGGCATGCGCTACCACACCCGGCTAATTTTTTGATTTATTGTAGAGATGAGGTCTTGCCAAGTTGCCCAGGCAGGTCTCGAAGCCGCGGGCTCAGGCAATCCACTCACCTCAGCCTCCCAAAGCGTGGGATTACAGGCTGAGCCACCGAGCCCGGCAACCCTATGTTCTTAACCTTGTGTCTTTAGATAACACACCAGCTTGTGACCGGGCACTGAAAACTCTGTAATCATTTATATAGACTACTAAGTAGCTAGAAACATGGCTTTTGGCTAGCTAGGAGACTATTCTGAATAATTGGAGAGGATGAGGTTCAGGCTCAGGGCACCCATGAACTCCGTGATGGACACTCTCCCTGATGCAATGGACTGACTTCTATAGAGTTCGTGGGTATCTCATAGTCACTAAAATAGTTTATAGTGGGAGCAACAAAAGGCCAAATCCATGACCTGGACTTGCTTGAGTGTGTTTGAAACAGTAAGTAGATACTGGTTTATAATTACAACCAACATGCAAAAGAATACTGGCAGGAACTCTCTGGGCATCATATAATGTCTTGTATCACTTTTTCAAAAATAAATGAGGGAGTGAATGTAACCACCGTAATATAGAAAATGTGCTTGGGGCGTGAAGCAAGCATTGCCATGTGCTCCAGCCTCCCCTGAGAACAGAGTAGCAAATGGTATCCACCACCCATGGCTGTCTGGACCATGACTAACCTGTTCCCATAACTTGCCTTCCCTCAGGAATGCCTTTGAAGTCAGTGGGAGATCCAGACTTCACAGATGCAACTGCATATCTTGGCCTCTTTTAAGATGTTTTTTTTTTTTTTGAGTTGGAGTCTCACTGTCGCCCAGACTGGAGTGCAGTGGCCG
>NW_007020226.1:187063-206460 GCF_000164805.1 Carlito syrichta
CTCAGCCTCCCAAAGGCGTGGGATTACAGGCTGAGCCACCGAGCCCGGCTTCTTTTAAGATTTAAACAATTAGTTGGATGTGGTGGCTTGCACCTACAATCCCAGCACTTTGGGAGGTGGAGGCGAGAGGATTGCCTGAGTCCAGTGATTCAAGAGCAGCCTGGAGAATTTGGCAAAACCTCATCCCTACAATAAATAAATTAGCAGGGCCTGGTGGTGCATGCCTGTAGTTCCAGCTACTTGGAAGGCTGAGGCAGAAGGATTGTCTGAGCCCCGCAGGTCGAGGCTGCAGTGGCCGTGAGTGTGATACTGCACTCCATCTTGGGTGACAGAGTGAGACTCCAACTCAAAAGAAAAAAAAAAAAAAGAAGATTTAGACAATTTGTATAGACCTTATTATCATGAACATACTTTATTTGTAACTGGAAAGAAGCCAAATCTTTCCTTTCATCTCACACCCAGGCTTAATTCCAAACTCCTAAAAACTGGCTAGCTGGCAGAGAGGCAGATACTCCACCTTGACAATGTTCTTAGAATCCAGCGTCCTTGTTGTAACCTATTCAATCCTTGGATTCACTGCACTAGAATCGTCTTGTCATTCTACTCCGATGGTGGAATCTGCACTCACTTCAAACATCTCCTCCCAAATCTCACACCACTTCTCCCCTGCCCAAATATTCTAGGGGTCTGTCTTCAAGTATAAATGCTCAGAATGTGACTTCCTTCTTTTAATTTCCCCTAAGAGTTGTTTGCCCAACCTGAAATATTGCACGTAATGTCATTGTCCCATGGTCTGCCCAGCAAATATTTATCTTTCAAGCTATTCTGGTCATCCTCCAAAAAGGTGAGATGTAGTCGGCCGGGCGCAGTGGCTCACACCTGTAATCACATTTTGAGAGGTGGAGGCAAGAGGATTGCCTGAGCCCATGGGTTCAAGGCCAGCCTGGGCAACATGGCAAGACTTTATCTCTACAATAAACAAAACAAAAAATAATTAGCCAGGCATAGTGGTGCATGCCTGTAGTTCCAGCTACTTGGAAGGCTGAGACAGAAGGAATTCCTGAGACCAGCAGGTCGAGGCTGTGGTGGCCATGAGCGTGCTACTGCACTCTAGACTGGCTGACAGAGTGAGACAATCATTAAAAAAAAAAAAAAAAAGAGAAAGAAATGTAATAAGACATAATGAAATGATTGTTGTTTTAAGATATTAGGAGCCGGGCTCGGTGGCTCAGCCTGTAATCCCGTGCCTTTGGGAGGTTGAGGTGAGTGGATTGCCTGAGCCCGTGGGTTCGAGACTTGCCTGGGCAACTTGGCGAGACCTCACCTCTACAATAAATCAAAAATTAGCTGAGTGTGGTAGCGTGCGCCTGTAGTTCCAGCTACTTGGAAGACTGAGGCGGAAGGATCGCCGGAGCCCAGCAGGTCGAGGTTGTGGTGGCCGAGCAGCCACTGCACTCCAGTCTGGGCGACAGAGTGAGACTCCAACTGAAAAAAAAAAAAAAAAAAGATATTAGGTATTGGAGTAATTTGTTATAGACCAATGGATAATCAGACCACTGTATAAATATAGATATAGTCAATGGACAAGCAAACACATCGCAATGATAAACATTGAATTCAGAAAGTGGTCATCACTCTTTGGTAAAGTTGCTTCTTTTCTTCTGCTAATAAAGCAGTGATTCTTAATTTTGTTTTGTTTTGTTTGACAGTACTACAAATGACAAATGCCATTTCACCTGCAAGACAAGCGTCCATGGTGTGTCCAAATGTCCATCAGTATTTGCTGTAAATTAGACTATGAGCCAGTAGCTCCCTCAGGAACAGATCCAGTATTTGAGGGGCCCTAAAATACCCACAGATTTGGGAAATTTCTTTAAAAACAAATCATGAATCAAAACAAATTATGAAAGTAAATGTTTACAGGGAGGGGAGAAGGAGGAGGCACACAACATCAATAAGGGTACCTGATATCAAACCAGGCAAAGTGGGGACCAAAGGGAGGCCAAAATTTTACTGTATGATGATCACTTGTATACCTAATCCTAAATTGTATCCCACTTCTTTCAAATAAAAGAAAGACATACATACATAAAAGTAAATGTTTATTTAGAATGGGAAAAGTAATCCCCACAACCTTACACATTTTATGGCTTACACAATTCCACAAATGTACAGAAAAATAATTTTGTCTTGATTAATTTCATGGCACAACTTCCTAAAATAGTTTTTCTTCTGACTTTTTGGCTATCTAGTCTTTGACTGGCTGTTCAAATTATGCCAACCTGAGGAAATCTTTTGAAGAGAGAACAGAAAGTCAGCTTCATTTTTCCTGTAGCCTTGTCAATGAAGTTTTCATGAATTGGTGACTTCAGCTTCATAACTTTTTATTGTTAATATCATGTAAATTTTTAGGATTATTGTCAAAGTTAAGAAAACCTTTAGCTGGTCTCTTTCACATAGAAGTTTCAGATCTCAGGGTATGTCAAGTTTTCTTTTTATTAGCAATCTTAAATACTCATTGGATTGAAAATGCATGAGACAAAATACTGCTGTATTTTGCAATATATATATATATATATATATATATATATATATATATAATTATTTTCTTTTTTTTTTAGTCAAGTCTCACTCTTTACCAATGCTGGAGTGCAGTGGCATACTCACAGCCACTGCAGCCTCAACCTGCTGGACTCAGGCGATCCTTCTGTCTCAGCCTTCCAAGTAGCTGGAACTACTGATGCGCACCACCATGCCAGGCTAATTTGTTTGATTTATCGTAGAACCGAGGTCTTGCCATGTTGCCCAGGCTGGTCTCAAACCCCTGGGCTCCAGCAATTTTCTTGCCTCAGCCTCCCAAAGTGCTGGGATTACAGGCATGAGCCACTACATCCAGCACTTTTGCAGTATATTCTTGACAGGAGAGAAATTCAATTTTTAATCATCACTGATGAGGATAAAATCCTCTTTTTATAAATTTTCCCATCTAGCGATTGGCAGAATTTTCCATAGACCAGTTTCTTCCTCTACACACTTTAAATATTCTTTTCTGTCCACTCCGCACATACTGCTGTCTAATGTTCCTGTCACCTTCAAGTCCAAGAACGTAGGAATAGAGAGACAGGGGATACATGTGCTCTGGTTGCCTCTTCAGGGCTTCCATCCCAGAAGCTGATGCTAAATAGGAGAAAACCGAAAGCAGAGAAGCACTGTGGCCCTCTCCCCACGTGGAACTCATGGAGGGGACTGCTTTACAGGTTGGCCTGACTCCTTTAAGAAATTGATCACTGACCAAGTGAGATGGCTCATGCCTATAATCCCAGCACTTTGGGAGGCCGAGGTGAGAGGATTCCCTTAGCCCACAGATTCGAGACCAGCCTGGGCAACTTGGTAAGACCTCATCTCTACAATAAATCAAAAAATTAGCCGGGTGTGGTGGTGCACGCCTGTAGTTCCAGCTACTTGGAAGGCTGAAGTGGAAGGATCACCTGAGCCCACCAGGTTGAGGCTGTGGTGGCCATGAACGTGCCACTGCACTCCAGCCTGGGTGACAGAGTGAGACTACAATTCAAAAAAAAAAAGAAAGAAATTGATCACCAATTGGCCAGGTGCGGTGGCTCACACCTGTCATCCCAGAACTTTGAGGGGCCAAGGGTTTGAGGCCAGCCTGGGCAACATGGCAAGACTTCGTCTCTACAATAAATCAAACAAATTAGCCTGGTGTGGTGGTACGCACTTGTGGTTCCAGTTACTTGGATGACTGAGACAGAAGTGTTGTCTGAGCCCAGAAGGTCGAGGCTGCAGTGGTTGTGAGTATGCCATTGCACTCCAGCATGGGTAAAGAGTAAGACTTGACTTAAAAAAAAAAAAGAAAGAAAAGAAATAAATTTTGCTGGTTAGATTACTTGAGCCCAGGAGTTCAAGACCAGCCTAGGCAACATAGTGTGATCTTGTCTCTACAAAAAAAAAAAAAAAAATCAGCCAGGCATGGCGGCACACACCTGTAGTGTCAGTTATTCAGGCAGCTGAGGCAGGAGGATTACCTGAACTCAGGAAGTTGAGGCTGCAGTGAGCCATGGACAACAGAGTGAGATTCCAACTCAAAAAAGAAAAAAAATGTTCCAGCAAGTTAAAAATGATGGAGCATGGCGGCTGGGCGGAAATGGGCCTTTGTTATTCCCTCTGGCTTCCCTTGGCTGGAGCCCAGAGATCACCACATCCACCACTGAGGGCTGAGGAGGTGGCTGAGTTAAGAATCAGGTCATCAGCCAGGCTCGGTGGCTCAGCTTGTAATTCCAGCGCTTTGGGAGGCTGAAGTGAGTGGATTGCCTGAGCCTGCGGGTTCGAGACCCGCCTGGGCAACTTGGCAAGACCTCATCTCTACAATAAATCAAAAATTAGCCGGGCGTGGTGGCACGCGCCTGTAATTCCAGCTACCTGGAAGGCTGAGGCGGAAGGATCGCCAGAGCCCAGCAGGTTGAGGCTGCAGTGACTGGGAGCGGCCACTGCACTCCAGTCTGGGCGACAGAGTGAGACTCCAACTCAAAAAAAAAAAAAAGAAAAAAAGAATCAGGTCATCATGGTGGTGCAGAGTGTTCGATCTAAGCCAGAAATCAGCTGGAGGCTGGAGGCAAGATTCAGAGAGGTGTGCCACCCAAGGTGACCTGAGTCAGCAAAAAGGAACCTCCAGTCCTGGGTAAGCCAAAGAACAAAGCCCAGGTGGGTCAGTGCCAACTCCACCGCTGGGAGTGCAAGGGACCAGAACCAGACAGCCAAGCCACCTCATAGCAGAGACCACCAGGGCCCCACTCCAGAGCATGGAGATCCAGACACCCATCCCAGGCCTCCTTCCCCTGCTAGGCGGTCACACGAGGACACTATCCACCCTGCCTGTGACCTTGTTCCTTTCGCTATTGTTCTAGCAGGGAGTAAAAACAACAGAGCCTAAAACACCAAAATACAGTTCCAAGTCGCAGGGGAAACTCCCTGAATCCTCGACTAATACTGATAGTAACATCCAGCATGTCTCAGATACCAACATGTGCTGGGAATTCACATTACCAGAATAATATATTATCATTATTATTATTATTATTGTTAAACCTCACAATAACTCTGTAACCAACCGTGGTACTAGACCACTTGAGATTTAATGCTGAGACACCTGAAACCAAGAGAAATTAATTAATTTGACCAAGGCTAACCAGTTTGTAACATAGAACTCTGAAGTTCACATTTGAACTGTTAAGCTCTGTCACCTGTAACAGTTTGAAGAATTCCAGGTGTTTAATACAATTAATTTCTGGGGGTTGGCCTGACCATCCCCTGCCGCAAGTCTTCCTTGGATTAGGGTTTAGACCCCTCCAGGATGAACAAACTTTCGAAAGGTTAAGGGTTGTCCTCTCTCTACTGCTGAGGCCAAGTGCAGTGTCTCATGCCTGTAATCCCAGCACTTTGGGAGGCGAAGGTGGGAGAATCACTTGAGTCCAGGAGTTCGAAACCAGCCTGGACAACATAGTGAGACCTCGTCTCTACAAAAAAAAATTTTTGGAAATTAGCTGAGTGTAATGGCACATGCCTGTAGTCTCAGCTACTCAGGAGACTGAGAATGGGAGGGTTACCTGAGCCCAGCAGGTTGAGGTGGCAGCAAGCCATGGTGGTGCCACTGCAGTTCAGCCTGGGCAACAGAGTGAGACCCCAACTCAGAAAAAAGAAAAAGTCATGCTCGTGTTTCCTTTGGGCTTTTCCACCAGCACCACCACCACATGGCATCTGTGGCAGGACTCAGATGATAAAGCCAGTGTCACTCTAGTGTATTCCATATTTGGTGTAGACTGCTTCTCAAATCCAGAACCCAGATTGGCCCAGGGAGGAACACCTGTTTCTGGAGAAGCATCGCACGCCCGCCATCACTACTCTGTAGATGCCACACTGGACTGCACTGGTTGCAGCAACCTGTGCCCTCTGCCATTACCCACTCTCCATTCCATTCAGGAAGTTTCTGTAGCATTTCAAGGGCATGCTCATTCCCAGCATAGCCAGGTGTTGCTTTTTTCTTTTTTAAGTTGGAATCTCCCTCTGTCGCCTAGGCTGGAATGCAGTGGCATGCTCATGGCCACCGCAGCCTCCATCTGCTGGGCTCAGGCGATCCTTCCCTCTCAGCCTTTCAAGTAATTTGAACAGGCACACACCACCATGCCTGGTTAATTTTTTAAATTTACTGTAAAGACTAGATCTTGCCAAGTTGCCCAGACTGATCTAGAACCTGCTGGACTCAGGCAATTTTCTTGCCTCAGACTCCCAAAGTGCTGGGATTACAGGTGTGAGCCACCACACCCAGCCTGTTGCATGGAAAATCATCCTTAGAAATAACTTGCCGGAGCCAGGCTTGGTGGCTCAGCCTGTAATCCCGCGCTTTGGGAGGCTGAGGTGAGTGGATTGTCTGAGTCCGCAGGTTCGAGACCCGCCTGGGCAACTTGGCGAGACCTCATCTCTACGTTAAATAAAAAATTAGCCGGGCGTGGTAGCGCGCGCCTGCAGTTCCAGCTACTTGGAAGGCTGAGGTGGAAGGATCACCGGAGCCCAGCAGGTCGAGGCTGCGGTGGCTGGGAGAGGCCATTGCACTCCAGTCTGGGTGACAGAGTGAGACTCCAACTCAAAAAAAAATGAAAAATAAAAAATAAAATAAAATAACCACTTGCTGAAGATCACTCAAAACTAGAGCAGCAAGGGCTCCAGACTCCAGTTCAGAATTTGTAATGACAGCCCTAGACCATGTATTTGACCTTGACTTACTTCATTTCCATGAAGAGGGTACAACACAGCAGTATCATCCATTGGTCAGTGGGTTTCCTCTCAGCAAGTGCTGATGTCCAATGTGCTTCTCTTGCCGACTTGCCATCCCCTCCATCACCCCTCCCATCAGCACTTGCGTCTCCCAGCACTCTCGAAGACGGAGTCATAGCCCTGCTGGTGCTGACGGAGCCCAGGGAGAAAGCCAGCGCCTGTGTCAGGCATGTGGACTGCTGATGTCCAGAGTTTCTGGTCCACTGAGTACCACAGCTAAGAAGAACACTGTACAGAGCCAAGCTTTGTTCCTAAGCAGTTCTGCCTGATCTGAGACTCCCGAAGTGTGTTGTGAATAGTTTTGCTGTTTCTTACTCTCACCACTGGCTGGAATGCCTCAAAGTCTTATGAAACCGACTCCTCCCCTTCTAACCAGGGGTTGCCAACATCCTCAAAGGGAACAGATACTCTGTCATTTCTCCACTCCTGGGGCTTTGCTGTCAACTCATTCTACCTGCCCTCAAGGGTGTTGGATGTTTTGGGGTTTTTGTTTGCTTGTTGTTATTATTGTTTTGAGTTGGAGTTTCACTCTGTCACCCAAGCTGGAGTGCAGTGGCACGCTCATAGTCACCACAGCCTCAACCTGCTGGGCTCAGGTGATCCTTCCTCTTCAGCCTTCCAAGTAGCTGGAACTACAGGTGTGCACCACCATGCCCGACTAATTTTTTTGATTTATTGTAGAGACGAGGTCTCACCACGTTGTCCAGGCTAGTCTCGAACCGTTGGGCTCAGGCAATCCTCTTGCCTCCACCTCCCAAAGTGCTGGGACTTCAGACATGAGCCACCTCGTCTGGCTGTTTGTTTTTGAGTTGGGATCTCACTCTGTTGCCCAGGCTACAGTACAGTGGCATAATTTGGCTCACTGAAGCCTTGACCTTCTAGGCTTAGGCAATCTTCCTGCCTCAATCTCCTGCGTAGCTGGGACTGCAGGCATGTACCACCAAGCCCAGCTAATTTGTTTACTTTTTGTAGAGATGAGGTCTCCCTATGTTGCCTAGACTAGTCTCAAACTCCTGGGCTCAAGTGATCCTTCTGCCTCAGGCTTCCATAATGCTAGGATTATAGGTGTGAGCCACAGCGCCTGGCTTGCATTAGATGTTTGACCGACCCAGCACAATACCAGGTACATCAGTGACAACAAGTGTCAATCGATACTGGGAGGAGGGAGGTAGGGATCAAAAGAGACTTAAACAAGAAATATTGCCCTCTCTGGTTATATTTTGGCCTCTGCTTGGTAGGTTGAGATGGCCCCATAACAGATGTTTAAAATAATCATACTTAGTAATTTCAGTTTGGATTAAATACTTTTCTCCTATTCTTATTTTAAGAATGTAGAACCCAAAATGTGCGGGTCCATATGGGAAAACAGCATATTTAGATTCTAGCTCATGGGCGTATTTAAATCTGAAGGTCAAGACCAACATCCCCCTGTATTTCATATTGAGACTCTCTCTTCACATACATTCATGTTTTCTTTTATTTCATTCTTAATTGATGGCAACAGAGAGGGATTTATCACATTCAGGTCAATGAAGAAAAGCCAGGGGGAGCTCACCATGTCTGGAAGTTGGGTACTTGTTCTTTATAAGAGACGCAGGTAATGTCTCGTAAAAGTTGCAGCTGAGCCAGGCATGGTGGCTCACGCCTGTAATCCTGGCACTTTGGGTGACCGAAGCGGGAGGACTGCTTGGGTCCAGCATCAAGACCAGCCTGGGCAACATAGTGGGACCTCGTCTCTACAACTAATAATAACAATAACAATAATAATAGGAAGTTGTAATTGGGTAAAGGAACCCAGAATCTTTCTGTCTAATTCTTCGGTTAAGAGAACTTCCTCGAGCGATTTTAGTATCTCTCATAATGCTTGCCTGAGAACAGGCAGCTGGTAGCTGGTCTGCAGGGTGCGAATTGTGGTGGGGATGGAGCCTGTGTACAGAAGACAGAGACATGACATTTCCCAGAAGCAAGTCAGGAGAGCACCGGGAAGAGCGAAGGAGAAACTACAGGCCTTTGGCTAAAAGACTGAACAAGGAATGTTGTGGGATCCAGAATCTCGTTGTGAGCAACTGAGAAGAAGAAAGAAGGACTAAGAGGAAATTAGACACAGGAAGGTCTGACTAAAGTGAAGAAATGCCCGTTGTGCGTCCAAAGAGAGCAGTAGAAATTAGGCACCAAAAATTCAGGAACCAATTCAAAAAAAGAGAGAAAAAATGAAATGTATTTGAATCCAATATGATTCTGGGGGATCTGAACCCACTCACTGAATACTGGTATTCCTGACTGAGCGCAATGGCTCATGCCTGTAATCCCAGCACTTTGAGAGGCTGAGGCAGGAGGATTGCTTGAACCCAGGAGTTCAAAACCAGCCTAGGCAACATAGTGAGACCTCGTCTCTACAGAAAAAAATCAAAACATTAACTGGGCGTGGTGGCGTGCACCCATAGGTCCACAGCTACTTGGGAGGCTGCGGTGGAAGGATCGCCTAAGCCCAGGAGGTCGAGGCTGTGGTCACTGTACTCCAGCCTGAGCAACAGAGTGAGAGACCCTGACTCAACAAACAGATAAACAAAGAGGTAAATAAAATCAAACCAAACAATGGTGTTCCCAAACCCCAAAGAAAGAAAGCGAAGAGAGTTTTGGTCTTTGGTCTGTCCTTTCTAGCATCTGCTAATGCAATTTCCTCAGGCAGTCGTGTGGTCGACTTTTTATTCCCTCTTGGGGAGCAAGGAGAGAAAAAGGAAGCAGACTCCCAAGGGGAAAGGGAACTGGACGCACAACGGCAGCACGTATTCTTCAACGGAGAGACGTAGGGGGTGCTGTTGGGGTAACCCCCACAAGTGCAGCAGGGCGGAGTCTGGGAGGCTGAGCCTGGGCTGGTGCAGGTGGTCTGCACTGGGCTTGCAAATAGAGATGACAGCCAAAAGGTAACTTCGTAGCATCGCAGATCCTGGGACAGTCTGGATGATTTGCAGTTCAACCAGCATGAGTGACTTCAGTCTAAGACAGCACCTGTAGTCCCAGGCTGAAGTGGAGGGATTACTTGAGCCCAGGAGTTCGAGAACAGCCTGGGAAACATAGTAAGACCCTCTCTCTAGGAAATAAAGTTAAAAATTAGCCAGGTATGATGGCTCAGACCTGTAGTCCCAGCTACTCAGGAGGCTGAGGTGGGAGGGTCTCTGGAGCCCAAGAGGTCAAGACTGCAGTGAGCTATGATCATGCCTCAGCACTCCAGCCTGGGCAACAGAGCAAGACCCTATCGCAAAACTAAGACTGTGCATGATTGCCTATACAATGTACTTAAGGAGATGGTGTCGGGCACAAGCTCCCAACCTACCACGGATGCCCAAGACAGCCAAGACCTCTCATCACACCCAAGTCTTCCACAAGTTCCTACACAGAGACAGCTGTAAACTGACAGGGTTGGGCCAGGCTTGGTGGCTCAGCCTGTAATCCCAGCACTTTGGGAGGCTGAGGTGAGTGGATTGCCTGAGCCCGCGGGTTCGAGACCCACCTGGGCAACTTGGCAAGACCTCATCTCTACAACAAATCAAAAATTACCCGGGCATGGTAGCACGCGCCTGTAGTTCCAGCTACTTGGAAGGCTGAGGCGGAAGGATCACCGGAGCCCAGCAGGTCGAGGGTACAGTGACCAGAAGTGGCCACTGCACTCCAGTCTGGGCGACAGAGTGAGACTCCAATTCAAAAATAAAAAAAAATAAAAAAATAAAAATAAAAATAAACTGACAGGGCTTCTTCTTTGACCATAAAGTGCAACACAAAAACTCATAGCACACCTCCTAGTAAGTTCTTTACAATCTAATCTTGAGGAGAAATCTAGATTCTTTCCAAGTTCTTTGGAATGATAATGGATAATACGTGTTTCAGTTAGGACTCATTAGGATGAGCGTAATAGAAAACCTCACTCGGATGGGCTCAGTGGCTCAGCCTGTCATCCCAGCACTTTGGGAGACTGAGGTGAGTGAATTGCCTGAGCCCACGGGTTTGAGACCAGCCTGGGCAACTTAGCGAGACGCCGTCTCTACAATAAATCAAAAAACTTATCCAGATGTGGTAGCACATGCCTGTAGTTCTACTTGGAAGGCTGAGGAGGAAAGATCGCCAGAGCCCAGCAGGTCGACGCTGGGGTGGCCATGAGTATGCCAATGCCCTCCAGCCTTGGTGACAGAGTGAGACTCCAACTCAAAAAAAAATAAAAAAGGAAAAGAAACTCCTACTCAAAATGACTTGGGATAATATCTAAAGTTCAAAGGTAGGATAGTTTCAGCTTGGTTCACTGACTTCTCAGTGACATCATTAAGGCACTGAGTTTGGTTTTATTTGGTTTGCTTCTTTTTTCTTTCAAATTTTTGCTTTTTCTTCCTCTGCATGTTGACTTTTTTTTTTTTTTTTTTTTTTGAGTTGGAGTCTCACTCTGTCGCCCAGACTGGAGTGCAGTGGCAGCTCCCGGCCACCACAGCCTCGACCTGCTGGGCGCCGGCGATCCTTCCGCCTCAGCCTTCCAAGTAGCTGGAACTACAGGCGCGCGCTACCACACCCGGCTAATTTTTTTATTTATTGTAGTGATGAGGTCTCACCAAGTTGCCCAGGCGGGTCTCGAACTCGTGGGCTCAGGCAATCCACTCACCTCAGCCTCCCAAAGCACGGGATTACAGGCAGAGCCACCAATCCTGGCTTGCATGTTGACTTTTGTCCATATATTTCTCATATCCTGTCAAGCTGCAAATGGGTTGCCCAAGTTTTAAGTGCCCCATAAAGATGCAACAGTGTGCTGGGCATAGTGGCTCACACCTGTAATCCCAGCACTTTGGGAGGTAGAAGTGAGAGGATTGTCTCAGCCCAGGTGTTCGAGACAAACCTAGGCAACTTGGCAAGACCTTGTCTCTACAGTAAATAAAAACATTAGCCAGACATGGTGGAGAAAGTGCCTGTAGTTCCAGCTACCTGGAAGGCTGAGGCGGAAAGATCGCCTGAGCCCAGTAGGTCGAGGCTCGGTGGCCATGAGCTTGCCACTGTACTGCAGCCTGGGCGACAGAGTGAGACTACAACTATAAAAAGATGCAACAGTGTGAACAAGAGAGGGTCCATTTCCTGTCGCTTCTCATCAGAAGGAAAGTTTCCCAGCACCCCCTAGACTTTCGCTCAGTCTCATACATACTTAGAATTGCTCTGCATTCAATTCTAAGCCAATTCCTAGGACAATTTCTGGCAAGAAAAGTGAACTTACCATAATTGGTTTGACTAATCAGGATCCACCCTGCTCTGGGTTGGAACCAACCTCCCCTGAAGCATATAAGTCGCCTGATACCTAAACAAAATTGGAATATTGTCAGCAGGAAGAAGAGAGGTAGAAAGGCAGCCCATAACATCTGTCGTTGAGAAGAATGTTGGACATGACTTTCAGACACACCCTGAACTGCCATCTCCTCTTTTCCTCCCATATTCTACCTATCAAAAGGAAAATCCCCCCCTCTTTCTTTTTTGAGTTGGAGTCTCACTCTGTCACCCAGGCTAGAGTGCAGTGGCATATACACAGCCATCCCAGCACCGACCTGCAGGGCTCCAGTGATCCTTCTGCCTCTCCTTCTGCCTCAGCCTTCCAAGTGACTGGAACTACAGATGCATGCTACCACGCCCACCTTTTTTTTCTTTTGTATTATAGAGATTGTAGAGATGAGATCTCACCAAGTTGCCCAGGCTAGTCTTGAAACTGTGGGCTCAGGAAAACCACTCACCTCGGCCTCCCAAAGTGCTGGGATTACAGGTTGAATCACCGAGCCTGGCTGAGAATTTTGTGTGTGTATGTTGGAGTCTCACTCTGTTACCCAGGCTGGAGTGCAAGGACACACTCATGGCCACCACAGCCTCTATCTGCTGGGCTCAGGCAGTCCTTCTGCCTCAACCTTCCAAGTAGCTGGTACTACAGGCATGTGCCATCACGCCAAGCTACATTTTTTTATTTTTGTTGTAGAGATGAGGTCTTGCCAAGTTGTCAAGTCTGTTCTTAAATCCTGGGCTTGGACAATCCTTTCACCTCTGCCTCCCAAAGTGCTGGGTTTACAGGTATGAGCCACCACATCTGGCTATCAGAGAAATTAATGTGAGTTATATTATACTCACATTATACTGAAATACGCCACCAGTTGAGAAGCATAGGTTATACCATTGATGATGACAAGACCTTCCAATTATCACTAAGTACCAGCCATGTTCTGTTCTTGTTCTTCCCTTGACCTTGGATGCTTACAGAGTTCCTGGATTTCCAGGAGGCCTTGTTGCGTGACTGAGAATTCTATTTATCTTCTTGTCATATGTATCCTTACAATACAGTCCCCCATAACTTGAAGAGACCTGAATAATGATGGATTTCTCCCTTCACAGAATCAGTTTAGCCAGGAGGCTCAGCTTGGGAGACCTACGGTGAGACCTGTAGATATTTTTTTTGTTTGGTACTCACATAGTTGGTCTATGGTTTTTTTGAATTTTAAATTATTCTGGGTGCAGTGGTTCATGTCTGTAATCCCAGCACTTTGGGAGGTCAAGGTGGCAGAAGCACTTGAACCCAGGAGTTTAAGACCAGCCTGGGCAACACAGCAAGACCCTATCTCCATAAAAAAAAAATAATAAAAAAAGTTAACGGCCAGGCTCAGTGACTCAGCCTGTAATCCTAACACTTTGGGAGGCCGAGGCGAGTGGATTGCCTGAGCCCGGGGGTTCAGGACCAGTCCAGACAACTAGGCAACCCCTCGTTTCTATAATAAATCAAAAATTAGCTGGGCATGGTAGTGCGTGCCTGTAGTTCCAGCTACTTGGAAGGCTGAGGCGGAAGGATCGCCAGAGTCCAGCAGGTTGAGGCTGCGGTGGCTGGGAGCAGCCACTGCCCTCCAGCCTGGGCGACAGAGTGAGACTCCAACTCAAAAAAAAAAAAAAGAGAGAGAAGAAAATTCTTTGATAAAGGGAGAGGATTATCAGCAGATCTGAGACATGAAGCCCGTCCCCAGAGAGAAAACACTGAAACTAACGCCCTCTTCCCTCTCCCCCATGCGTCTTGGGAAGCTGGCCAACGCTGATAGGAGAGAAAGAGGAGAGAATAAAACATCCCATTGTTACTCAGTCTAGTCTACAACAATCACTGTGTCACGGGAACCCCAGAGCACCAGATCTGATTACCCACTGATCGTGATTTCAGCTTGCAGAACAAGCCTGCTCCCATTAGTGACAGTATACAATTACTATCTGATATGCTTTCAGGACCTTACCACAATATTCTTTTTAGGAATTGTTTTCTTCTACCATCCCTGCACACAGACACACACACACAACCTGTCTTGATATGCCTGACAGCAGGTGGCCCAAATGCATTCTGAAAACTGACTCAGGTAGACTTTGGGTTTTTTGTTTGTTTGTTTATTTTTTGTTTTTGGAGTCGGAGTCTCACTCTGAAGCCCAGGCTGGAGTGCAGTGGCACACTCATGGCCACCGCGGCCTCGACCTGCTGGGCTCAGGAGAGTCTTTCACTTCAGCTTTCCAAGTAGCTGGGACTATAGGTGCGCTCCACCACGCCTGGCTAATTTTTAAAATTTATTGTAGAGATGAGGTCTTTACATGTTGCCCAGGCTGGTCTTGAACTCCTAGTCTCAGGCAGCCCTCTCACCTCACCCTTCCAAAGTGCTGGGATTACAGATGTGAGCCACCACGCCTGGCAGGTTATGACCATTAAAACTTATCTTTTGACCGGGTGTGGTGGCTCATGCCTATAATTCCAGCACTTTGGGAGGCCAAAGCAAGAAGACTGCCTGAGCCCAGGGGTTTGAGACCAGCCTGGGCAACTTGGTGAGATCTTGTCTCTGCAATAAATCAAAAAATTAGCCGAGTATGGTAGCACACACCTGTAGTTCCAGCTACTTGGAAGACTGAATTGGAAGGATCGCCTGAACCCAGCAGGTCAAGACTGTGGTGTCTGTGAACGTGCCACTGCACTCCAGCCTGGGCAACAGAGTGAGACTCCAACTCAATAGAAAACCAAAACCAAAACAAACAAACAAAAAATCTTTCCCTCTTTCTTGCTAACTGTCAGGGCCCACAACTGAAAAAAAGACCAGGAGGGATAGTTTCACCAATTATTTTCAGCAAGTGTTTAATTCCAAACAAAAACAAAACTACTAAACTACACTAACTTCACATTTTAAGATCTCAACCCAGAAATAGCCAACATTCAATATGAACAAAAACGTGCAGAGCATGACACAATGCTGCATGTTGAAATGGGCCATTGAGTATAGATTCTTTAGCTTATAAGATGACAGAAATAGTTCTTGAAAATTAGGACAGATCTTTTAAAAATCAGCAGAAAGGGGAGCCAAGTATCTCAGAAATGGTTGTGGCCTTTGGAGCAATTTCTATCACTCTAGATTCTGCCACGGGAAAACCAGGTTAGTGTAACAAGATCAGACGCTTTGAGTCCAAAGCACCCCTTCAAGCATGGAAGTGAACAAACAATGCTGTGTCCTGACAACCCAGGTAAATCTGTCTGTTCAGCTTTCTGGAAGCCTAACATACACATCTCAGGAAAATCCCATTGAAAATAAAAGGGCTCATTGTACCTAAAGATTTTTTTTTTTTTTTTTTGAGTCAGAGTCTCACTCTGTTGCCCAGGCTGGAGTGCAGGAGCACATTCATGGCCACCACAGCCTCAACCTGCTGAGCTCAGGCGATCCTTCTGCCTCAGTCTTCCAAGTAGCTGGAACCACAGGCATGCACCACCACACCCAGCTAATTTTTTTTTTAATGTATTGCATTTTTGTTGTTGTTGTTGTTTTGAGTTGGAGTCTCGCTCTTTCACATAGGCTGGAGTGCAGTGGCACGCTCACAGCCATCTTAGCCTTGACTTGCTGGGCTCATGTGATCCTTCCACCTCAGCCTTCATGTAGCTGGAACCACGGGTGTGTGCCACCATGCCCGGCTAATTTTTTAAAAAAATTTATTGTAGAGATGAGGTCTCACCAAGTTGCCCAGGCTTAGGCAACCTCTGGGCTCAGGCAATCCTCTCACCTCGGCCTTCCAAAGTGCTGAGATTATAAATATGAGCCACCACATGCAGCACCTAATGATTTTAAGTACTTGAAATGTAGTCTCCAGAGGAACACAAGAGTTGGACATTTTCTAGAATTTCTCTCTCACGGTCCTCTTGGCACCCTAAGAAGTACCTGAAAGCAAGGTGATTAGGCAGGAAACTGAACAGAGAGATATTCCATAGACACTGGTGTGTTTGCTTCCATCATTTCCATCAGCTCAATCGAATCAGAATTTCCTGGGCACCGATTTTATGCCCAGCACTGTACTACCGGCTACAAAAGAAGCCTACAGCAAAGCCCTTGACCTTAAGAATTCTCCCATCTTGTTGAGTGGGCTGAACCTATCCTTATGCAGAAATTAGAGAATAACACTAAACAAGAATAAAATTGGCCATCAAAATTGGTCTAATCTCTATCTAGTCTTGTTTCCTCACGTATCATTTCACAAATACCATTTACTAAATTATAATTAAATTAATTATAATTTAACTATATTAGCATCCATCATGGGTCATATTCAAGCATAGCTAAAGTGAGAGGATAGATAATGTCAAGTGTTGGCAAGGATGCAGAGCAACTAGACCTCTCATACATCAGTGATGGGAGAATACATTGGTAAAAATCACCTTGAAGGCCAGGCAAGGTGACTCACGCCTATAATCCCAGCACTTTCAGAGGCCATGGTGAGAGGATTGCCTGAGCTCATGGGCTCGAGACCAGCCTGGGTAACTTGACGAGACCTCATTTCTACAATAAAGCAAAAAATTAGCAGGGCATGGTGGTGCACGCCTGTGGTTCTAGCTACTTGGAAGGCTGAGGCAGAAGGATTGCCTGAGCCCAGGAAGTTGAGGCTATGGTGGCCATGAGCATGACACTGCACTCCAGCCTGAGTGACAGAGTGAGACTCTGACTCAAAAAAAAAAATTCTAATCTGGCAAGACCCCATCTCTACAATAAATCAAAAAATTAGCTGAGTGTGGTGGTGCATGCCTGTAGTTTCAGCTACTTGGAAAGCTGAAGCAGAAGGATGACCTGAGCCCAGCAGGTCCAGGCTGCAGTGGCCGTGAGCATGCCTGAGGGACAGAGTAAGACTTCAACTAAAAACAAACAAACAAGCTGGGCTCGGTGGCTCAGCCTGTAATCTCGTGCCTTGGGAGGCTGAGGTGAGTGGATTGCCTGAGCCCGTGGGTTCAAGACCCACCTGGGCAACTTGGCGAGACCTCATCTCTACAATAAATTAAAAATTAGCCAGGCTTGGTAGCGCGCGCCTGTAGTTCCAGCTATTTGGAAGGCTGAGGCGGAAGGATCTCCAGGTCAGCGGGTTGAGGCTGCGGGGGCCAGGAGCAGCCACTGCACTCCAGTCTGGGCAACAGAGTGAGGCGCCAACTAAAAAAAATAAACTAAATAAATAAAATAAAATGTACATTATTTATCAGGTCAGGCACGGTGGCTCATGCCTGTAATCCCAGCATTGGGAGGCCGAGGTAGGCGAATGCTTTAGCCGGGGAGTTCCAGACCAGCCTAGGCAACATAGTAAGACCTCATCTCTACAAAATAATAATAATAATAATAATAAATTAACCAGTTGTGGTAGTGTGCGCCTGTAGTCCCAGCTATTTGAAAGGCTGAGGCAGGAGATTGTTTGAGCCCAGGAATTCAAGATCAGCTTGGGCAACCTAGTGAGACCTTGTCTCAACCCCCAAAAATAAATAAATGAATAAATTAGCCAGTTGTAGTGGCATATACCTGTAATCCCACCTATTTGGGAGACTGAGATGGGAGGATCACTAGAGCTCAGGAGATCAAGGCTGCAGTAAACTCTGATCTGTCACTGCACTCCAGCCTGGGTGGCAGAGTGAGGCTCCGATTCTAAATAAATAAATAGATAAATAAATGCTATGTATTGATTTTTAAAAATCCACAGAAGGATCACATTCAAGTAGTTCAAATGCATCATTTCCTAAAGATTTCTATTCCTGGAGAATTGAAGTCCAGAAGAGTTGTAGAAAATGACTTTCAACCGTCTTTGACTCGGCTCACAAGCTTTCTGTTCTTTCACTGATTCTGTAGACAGTTTTAAAAAAAAACATTATTCCTATTACCTCTTTCTTAAAAACAGCAAGGTTGTCACTTTCATTCTTCATTCACTATCAGATAGATTTGCCTTTAAGGGGAAACATGAAACTGTGCAGCAGTCAATGCTTTTGACATTCAATCCAAATGAAAATTCAAGCTCCATTTTCACAGTAGGGAACAAAGTCCCCCACCACAAGGAGAGAAGGTATTATTATTGTCCAAACTTACTGTTTTCCCTATATAATAATGAGCCTGATTCTCTGGTAAATCCATGAGAGAAGTTTAGGCTGCCTGGCAGAAACCTGCATGTGGAAACAAAGCTCACAGGAGAAATTACAAGACTTAGGAATATGAGACAAGGCTGGGCACAGTGGCTCATGCCTATAATTCTAGCACTTTGGGAGGCCGAGGTGAGAGGATTGCCTGAGTCCAAGGATTCGAGACCAGCCTGGGCAACTTGGAGAGACCTCATCTCTATAATAAATCAAAAAATTAGTCGGATGAGGTGGCACATGCCTGTAGTTCCAGCTATTTGGAAAACTGAGACAGAAGGATCGCTTGAGCCCAGTTGGTCGAGGCTGTGGTGGCCGGAAATGTGCCACTGCCCTCCAGCCTGGTAACAGAGTAAGACTCTGACTAAAAAGAAAAAAAGAAAGAAATAAAAGAGGTCAAAGGACTAAGACCAGTTTAAACAGAGGAGGAACTGGCAGCAAAGGACCTTTCTCCAGGGAAGCAACTGTGAGATCACACGGTCAGGCCTCACATCAGACCTTCTGTATTTTGTTTTGTTTTGTTTTGTTTTTTGAGTTGGAGTCTCACTCTGTCGCCCAGACTGGAGTGCAGTGGCCGCTCCCGGCCACCGCAGCCTCGACTTACTGGGCTCCGGCGATCCTTCCGCCTCAGCCTTCCAAATAGCTGCAACTACAGGCGTGCGCTACCACGCCCAGCTAATTTTTTGATTTATTGTAGAGATGAGGTCTCGCCAAGTTGCCCAGGCAGGTCTCAAATTCACAGGCTCAGGCAATCCACTCACCTCAGCCTCCCAAAGGCGTGGGATTACAGGCTGAGCCACCGAGCCCAGCTTGTCATCCAAGTTTTAACTTTTTCTTTAAAAGAACTTTCCCCAAACCTGCCCCTACCCCTGAATGTGTACAAATAACATGGCAAGGTTGCTCCAGTAACAAGTCAGGACTGGGAGGTTTGCACGCACGCTGCCCTGTGATAACCCTGGAGTCTTCCCATCCTGGGCCAATGCCAGAACCTGGGAAGCCCAACATTGACATTTCTCTGACCTGCCATCCTCCGGTCTTCTCTCCCTACTAGGCCCTGGCCCAGGATTGCCACAGTCAGCCCCAGCTAATCTTCCTAGCCTCTCCTTCATCC
>NW_007020226.1:206585-208575 GCF_000164805.1 Carlito syrichta
CACCCCCACCCCCGTCTTCCCTGCACCTGTGCAAAGCTCCGCCCACACAAATCCCTGCGTGCCTCCGTGTTTTTGCACAGACTGTTCCTTGTGCCTTGAATGGTCTTCCCCCCTTCTCCTGTCAAGCTCTCACTGATCCCTCATGCCCTGTAAAGCTAGAGCCTGTAAAGGGGAAGTGTTATGAAGGCAATTTTAAAAGGATGACAGGTGCAGAAAGAGAGTGACTTTGATGGGGCATCGGGGATGGTTTCTCTGAAATGTCAAGGCTGAATGAATCATGCCCCAGAGGTTGCACAAAAAACAAGAGCATAGTGGTCCGGCTCTCCAGGAGCTGTGGGTTTGGAAGGAGGCAGATTGGGGCTGGCTGAGGCTAGTTCTCTTGAATAACACTCCTCCGGAAGTCCAGAGCCCAAGCATGGCTTTCCAGCACATCCCCCAGCCATTGGCCAGGCCCCTGGATGGTGGAGCTGGCCTTAGTGTTTACTAAACAAACCGATGTGATTATCCTGTCAAGATCTGAAAGAGAAAGACCAAAATAATTAGCATAAACACAAGGCCACCTATTCAATTAAAGCCACCAACCAGGGCAGCTAGAAAGCTGAATATAAAACAGTCAGGGAGAGTTTTAATACAAGTGAGTTACATAACTGCAGACTTGCTTGAAACGCAAACAAAGACATTCTTATCTCAAGGTTAAGAATGGAGTTAAGACCAGCAACCGTTTCCAAGCACTTTTCCTTTCCTACAAGCTTTCTACTGACAATGAGACTGGGTGGTTGGGGACTTGGGGTGACAGAGGCCTCCACAGCTAGTCATTCCTGTTGGTTCATGAGGACATTCTCTGGGTGAGGTGTGGCTTCCTACCTGTGAGTCACAGAGCAGGGCTTTCACAATCTTCGCTGTTTCACAACACAAGCACTGTTCCAGTTGGAAGCAACCTTTGAGACCCTATGGCCAGCCCCCTTCTGCTATGGATAAGAAACTTCAGAGGTTGGCCGGGCGTGGTGACTCATGTCTGTAATCCCATCACACTGGGAGGCCGAGGCAAGATCATCACTCAAGCCCAGGAGATCAGCCTGGGCAACTTAGCAAGATCTCATCTCCACAAGAAAAATACAAAAATTAGCTGGCATGGTGGTGTGTGCCTGTAGTCCCAGCTATTCAGGAGGCTGAGGTGGAAGGATTGACTGAGCTCAGGAGGTCAAGGCTGCGGTGAGCCATGATGGTGCCACTGCACTCTAGCCTGGGTGACAGAGTGAGACTTCAGCTCAGAAAAAGAAAAGATCATTCAGCCCAGTTACTACAGAACAAGGGCTAGAACCCCTGCAGTCCGGGCCAGGGCCACATCTACCTCGCCACTCAGCCAGCATCTTCAGACACCAACCAGCACTCAGCATCTCATAACTGGGGGGCAACTGGTCATGACCTCCCAACAAACTTGCCAAGGCTAGACCCAAACTTCCTCACCTGAAGCCTTCTCCTTTCTCCCCTTCCTTCTTCTTCTCCTCTCTCTTTTCTCTCCATTTTTCTTCCCCAAACTGCCTCTGTGTCGTCAACCCACTGGTGCCACAGAGGGACCCCGAGGCATCATTTTTCCTGCTAGTAGCACTGGGAAGCAGTGTGATATGGAGAGCGAATGTTTCCTCCTCTTTCAACTCCCTCTTCTTCCTCTCTTCTAGCCTGAACCTTGACCTTTCTGGGGGATCTTCTCCCAGAAATTTTTCCTCCCTGCTAGTAATTGTCACCACAAGAAAATTCATCATGCTTCAGGCAAAACCCTTCACAAGGTAATTACATTTCTGTAGAGTATTTTTTAAGACCCGGTACTTTCTCGTTTTTTTTGAGTTGGAGTCTCACTCTGTCGCCTAGACTGGAGTGCAGTGGCCACTCCCGGCCATCGCAGTCTCGACCTGCTGGGCTCCGGCGATCTTTCTGCCTCAGCCTTCCAAGTAGCTGGAACTACAGGCGCGCGCTACCACATCCAGCTAAT
>NW_007020226.1:208997-215141 GCF_000164805.1 Carlito syrichta
GCCTGTAGATCCAGCTACTTGGAAGGCTGAGGCAGAAGGATCGCCGGAGCCCAGCAGGTCAAGGCTGCAGTGGCCGGGAGTGGCCGATGCACTCCAGTCTGGGCGACAGAGTGAAACTCCGACTCAAAAAAAAAAAAAAAGCACAAAACTTTAGCCAGGCATTATGGCACACGCAGCTATCTGGGAGGCTGAGGCGGAAGGATTGCCTGAGCCCAGGAGGTCAAGGATGCCAAGAGAAAGAAGAAAAGAAACAAAGTCTTAACAGTGGACAAACTTAAACGATAAATACTTGGAGACAGGGTCTTCCTGATCCCCTTGGATCATAACTCTGAGACAGTCCACTCTATTTTCTGCAGCTCAAAAGGAGCTTGGACCTGCCCAATTTCCCTATAGTAAAATCAGGGAGCAGGTCTGTTCCTAGGCAGGGGAACTCTTCTTTCATGTCACCAATGTTTTCCATGCCGTGGTCTGAGGTCACATCCACTAGTGCAACCCTCCTTGCTGTCCCCTCTCTTTTGCTGTCGATGAAAGGGAAGAGAAAGATAAAATCCAAACACCGCTCAGAAATGCTGGCACCCAAAAGAGAAGAGGACTACTTCGTAGCCACCTGTGCCAAGGAGGTGGGTGGATGATAGCTTTAAGCCCAGCAGAATATGGTCCAAGCTGGTTCTACAGACAGCAGGGTGGGTCTCTGCTTGGGAGACCTGTCGGGCCAGGCTGAGTAGGAGGTTGGATCCCTCAGCCTTGGCCGGCTCCCAGAGTGTGGGGATTACTCAACCTCTCCCTGAACGTCCAGGCAGAGCTGGCAGGCCCGCTGGAACAGGACAAAGCCTTGCGAGAGAGAGGCTTTTTCCCTGCAACTCTGCCAGCATCTCTAATCGTTCTGGCTCTGGGTTTGGGGACTTTAAATGACAAAATGATAGGTTTAAAATTTCTTTTGTAGCTCCGAAGAAAATTGTACGACTCCCCACAGACTCGAGAATTTTAAAAGTGTTCATTTTGAATAACTGGTTTTTCCAAAACTCCGCCACATCAGGAAAGCATGCCAGAGAGGAGGAGGAAGACTAGTGTTTCTGTGGGATCCGATCCCCAGCAGCTGCCTTTCTCTTTCTTGGGCTGTGATGGTCTTACATTTGCATTGAAATAAAGGGCACTGGCATCAAACTGGGTGGTTGTTGCTGGGTTGTTTTGCATTTTTCCATGATCTGATTTAGAAAGCAATAAGATGCTTGAGGTGGTGGCTCAAGTCTGTCATCCCAGCACTTTGGGTGGCTGAGGCGAGAGGATTGCCTGAGCCCAGGGGTTCAAGACCAGCCTGGGCAACTTAGCAAGACCTCGTCTCTACAACAAATCAAAAAAATTAACTGGGCGTGGTGTCATGCACCTGTAGTTCGAGCTACTTGGAAGGCTGAGGCGGAAGGATTGCCTGAGCCCAGCGGGTCAAGGCTGCGGTGGCCGTGAGCGTGCCGCTGAACTCCAGCCTGGGTGACACAGTGAGAATCCAACTTGAAGGAAGGAAGAGGAAAGGAAGAAAGGAAGAAAGAAAGAAAAGAAAGGAAGGAAGGAAGAAATTTTTCATAGCTTTGGGCTTCCTCCAAGTGGAATAGTCTTTTAGATCTAGCATCTTTTGGGGTAAGTATCAGGCCAGAGAGAAAACTCAGAGTGTGCATGAGTGTGTGTGTGTTCACATTTCTGGTGCAGCTTTTAGAACAACTCCAGAATGAAGCCTCCCCGGTGTGCCCAATTGGGGCTCTCAGGATGCAAACCCACAGCAAGAGTCAGAGAGGGAAAAGGGAGGGTCAAACCAGGGAGGGAGCCTCCTCTTCAGTGATGTCCATGACTTGGGCTGGCAACTTGCGATTGCACTTCCGGAAACCACCATCCGCCTTTAGTGAGAGCAGCCCAAGAAAGGCACCAAAACATGGCCCCATGGCGTTTCCCATAGATGTAGCTGAAGACATAGTGTTTTCCTTATGCAAGATCATCTTTCCAAGGATCCTTAGGAGACGTTTCATTGTGGTCCCAATACCAAGGATAGACATCCTATTCTTGAACAAGTATGCTGCCTTTTGGGATTTTATACACGCTTGCAAGTAGTCTTTAGGACCCAGTCACACATTCTAGATGGATCTTGCATGGTTCTTTAGGGCTGCCCTGGGGTGAATTGCTTGCCCAGACTCCCAAATCCCAGTGGACACCTCCCATGGTCAGCCGATCCGTAGCCTAGAACTTCATGAGGCCTGATCCAGCCCAAAAGCAAATCCTTGGGCCTGAGTTTCTGTCGACATGTCATTCATTCAACAAATATGACATATGACAAATATGTGTAAAGTGCCTATAATATGGCAGGGTATATGAACATGGCAAGCCAAAAAAAAAGTTCTTATTTTCACAGAGTTTGCCATCTAGTTGGGTTTACTCTGCTGGTTGCACTTGAATTTGTATATATGCTAATGAACTTAGAAATAGCTAAAGTGGAAATCTCAGAAAAAGACCAAAAAACCAAAACAATGCAGATATGAGTCAGAGTGATTAAGAAGGACATTCAGAGGAAGTGAATTATATTTCTCTCAGCTGTGTGACCATGGGCAAACCACTGCATCTGCTTTCTTATCTAAAAAATGATGATGCCACAGAGGTTTAGAGTAAGAGATCAGTGAAATAATATGGATAGAGCTCTTTGTTTTTTTGGGGGGGGGGGTTGGGGTCTCACTCCATCACCCAGACTGGAGTGCAGTGGCCACTCCCGGCCACGGCGGCCTCGACCTGCTGGGCTCCGGACCTTCTGCCTCAGCCTTCCAAGTAGCTGGAACTACAGGCGCACGCTACCACACCTGGCTAATTTTTTTTGATTTATTGTAGCGATGAAGTCTCACCACGTTGCCCAAGCAGGTCTCGAACCCGCAGGCTCAGGCATTCCACTCACCTCAGCCTCCCAAGGCACAGGATTATAGGCTGAGCCACCGAGCCCAGCTGGATAGAGCTCTTAATACAGTGCCAGCTCATAGCATATGCTCAATAAACAGTAGCTCCTACTACTTTTATCCAAGGAGCACCAAAAGGAGATGTGGGGAGAAGGAGAGTTGCCATTCCGTGCCCATGCCCATGGGTGTCACCCCAAGTCCTAATATTTCCAATAGAAACAATACCTAGCCTATCTTGATTGTTTTCTCTTCCACCTCAATACTTTTTTTTTTTGGTAGAAATAGATCCCAGTGTCTCACTATGTTGCCCAGGCCGGTCTCAAACTCCTGTCCTCAAGTAATTCTACTACCTTGGCCTCCCAAAGTGTTGGATCTACTGGCTTGAGTCACCGTGCCCAGCCTCATCTCAATAATTTTAATCCCAATCTTCATGTGCCTCCTCTGTTTAGGTTACTTCCATTTGTACTTTCTGGTTTTCATCTTGGTCAGGGTCAGAGAGGTAGCTCAATAGAAACTCCAGGCCTCCTAACTTATATCCCATGTTTTTTCTGTTATTTGTTTTGAAGGAAGGAGGAAATCTGTTCCTTCTTCTCTGTTCCTCTTTGGCAGTAGCAAGCAGTGTCCCTGCCATGAACAAAAGTCTAAACAACGTACGTTCTGACCTTAGAGCTCCTTGCCACTGACTGTGGGGTTACTCTCTAAAGTCCCTAGTCAAAAGCCTCATCTAAATGACTAACCTGGAATTCCGGGAGGCATGAAAAAGGAAGGAAAAAAGAAAGTTGGGAAAGTTCCAGAGATGTGGTTTCCCCTTGTTTCACATCTCACCTCAGCAGATGGCTCACTTCTGTTTCAGGGGATTGATCTTAAATGTACCATCTGGGCAACAGAAGCCATATGTATCTTAAGTCAACAAGATCCTAAAATCCCTGGATCCTGAAAACATAATCTCTCCCTCTGGGCCTCATCATACCATTAGCTCACACCCATTTCTCCATTCATCCCTACCCTTCATGACCTGAAGAACTTTTCTCCAAGGCCAAGCACAGAGTAGTTCTATAAACAACGTGGTGAGAGGAAATGTCCATATGCCCCAACCTACCCTCAGCCTCCCCTTTTAAGGAATCGAGAGATCCTTAAAAGAAACAGCCTTACTGTTTGAAAACAAAGAAGGGAGATGGAGAGATAGCATGCCCATTTCTACTCCTCCAAGGTGATCAGAGCAGTGACATAAATAGAAGACGATTCTACAAGGGCCCAATTCCAAACCCTCATGCCTTTACTCTCTGTTAGAGCACACTCCCAGTGGGACCCCTAGAATGTTAGGTCAGACCCGCTGGGGGTGTGTGTTATGTGTGTGATCGGGTGCTGCATGAAAGATGCGAAGAATTGCACAGAAGTTAGATTAGAAAATATAGTTTATTTAAAAGTAAATTAGAGAAAGAGAGAGAGAGAGGGCCTGGCACAGTGGCTCAAGCCTGTAATTCCAGCACTTTGGGAGGTCGGGGCAAGAGGATTGCCTGAGACCAGGGGTTCAAGAGCAGCCTGGGCCACTTGGTGAGACCTTGTCTCTACAATAAATAAAAAAATTAGCCAGGCATGGTGGTGTGCACCTGTAGTTCCAGCTACTTGGCAGGCTGAGGCAGAAGGATCGTCTGAGCCCAACAGGTCAAGGCTGCGGTGGCCGTCAGCAGTGTGCCACTGCACTCCAACCTTGGTGACAGAGTGAGACTCCAACTCAAAAGGGAGGGGGGATTCACCTTCCCAAGGTAGGGAAGGGGGCCAAAGCCAGGAAACATGGCAACAGTCATAGCTCAAAGAGCCCACGACCACACAAGAGTCTAGTAATGCAATGGTTTAGCAATGTTCTGGCAATGACTGTGGCAATGGCAAATGGCTGCTCATGGTTGAAATCTTCCCTTTGATGGGGGAAAGTCATTAAGGTGATTGGGTAGTGGTGTGCTCCATGTCATCATGAAGGGGCAGGTAAGTGTAGGTACTGATGTCAGGTGATGGACTGCAGACAGATGGGTGGGTTAGTCACATGATTGCTGCCATGGTGATGGGCTAGATGGGAGAAGACAAAGGGAGGGATTTTTCCTGCAAATGACTTAGACATTTCCAATCCACAATCTTCTTAAGCGAAAAGGTAGTGTTTTTATCATTTCTATGGCTTCAGCCAGCTAAGAGGCCTGAAAGTTTCTTAGAGATTATTATGTTAAACCATGAGTTGAATGGTTGGGCTGCCCTTTTCTTGCATCTGATGGAGATTTGTCGAGGGAATGGGGTAGGCTACCATGTTAGCCTGCAGTAGAATGTCTGAATACTTCCTAAAAACTTGCCTATTGGAAATTTATCCATGTATGTCTAACCTGGCTGGACTCAAAGCGTGTTAGGAGTAAAGTCTAAGCAAAAATGGTTATGCTGAGGCAAAAAGTCTATGCTAAACTAAGTTTATTCTAGGTTTCTATAGGTACCTTCTTTCGTTTGTTTGTTTGTTGTTTGTTTTGAGTTGGAGTCTCACTCTGTCACCCAGGCTGGAGTGCAGTGGCATGCTCACAGCCATACAACCTCGACCTGCTGGGCTCAGGCGATCCTTCTGTCTCAATCTTCCAAGTAGTTGGAACTACAGGCACATGCCACCTCACTTGGCTGATTTTTTGATTTATTATAGAGACAAGTTTGCACCATTTGCTCAGGCTGGTCTCGAACTCCTGGTCTCAGGCAATCCTCTCGCCTTTGCCTCCCAAAGTGTTGGGATGACAGGCATGAGCCACTGCCCCCAGCTAGACGTTGCTATTTGAAGGCAGTATATGTACTGATTTTATTCACATCCAAAGCCCTGGGAGTCTATTTATTAGCAGACTTCAGCTATCATGCATTCTAATTAAGTATGAATCTGGCCTTAATCTAACTGACTCCCTTGATATTACCCCAATCAGAGAGCATGAAAAATAATTATAGCTCTCCCATGTAGTGAGTGTCTACTATGTGCAGGTCAGGAAATGTGTTGAGGACTTTACATACATTATTTTGTTTCATCTTCACAAGAACTTTGTGGAATTATCTCCAATTTACAGCTGTTCACTCTAAAATGCAGAAAGAGACCAGGTGTGGTGCCTCAGCCTGTCATCCCAGCACTTTGGGAAGCTGAGGCGAGAGGATTGCCTGAGCCCAGGGGTTCGAGACCAGCCTGGGCAACTTGGTGAGACTTCATCTCTAC
>NW_007020227.1:0-11196 GCF_000164805.1 Carlito syrichta
GAAGAAATGCTCAACCCTCACTAATCATCAGGGAGATGCAAATCAAAACCCACACTGAGATACCGCCTAACGCCAGTCAGAATGGCAATTATCAACAACTCAAAAAATAACAGCTGCTGGAGAGGGTGTGGTGAAAAGGGGACACTTCTACACTATTGGTGGGAGTGTAATCTAGTGCAACCTCTGTGGAAAGCAGTGTGGCGATTCCTAAAAGCTCTAAAAATCGACCTTCCATATGACCCCGCAATCCCCCTACTGGGAATATACCCTGAAGAACTCAAATCACTCTATAAAAAAGATACCTGCACACGTATGTTTATCGCAGCATTGTTCACAATAGCAAGAACCTGGAAACAACCATGCTGCCCATCAAAAGAGGACTGGATTAAAAAAATGTGGTACATATACATGATGGAATACTACGCAGCCATAAAAAAGAACAAAATAATGAATTTTCCAGCAACTTGGATGGAACTAGAGTCTATAATACTGAGTGACCTCTCACAGAAACAAAGATCTGAGTATCACATGTTCTCACTCATATAATGGACCTTGAACATCCAATGCAGTACTATAAGAAAATGACTGACGGTACTGGGAAACTATGGTGGGGGGAAGAGGATGGGATTAACAGTAGCAAATATCTACTTGGGGATGGGAAAACACCTCTTATCAACAGGGTGCCTGAATGAAACGTAATTGTATACCTTACCCTTAACTGTACCCCAGAAAACCATAATAAAAAAAATTGATTAAATTTAAAAAAAAAAGAAAAGACAACAGGAACTCTGTTATTCTTCTTTGCATTGCCAGTAACTAAGACAGGATCTTGAGCACAGCAGAGTATAACTACTGCTGTTTATGATAATAAGGTTTATTATGTATGTTGTATTAGTGTGGCCAATAATCTCAGGAATAATTATTCTTTATCACTTTACTTTCAATATGTGTTATAGAGGCACAGCTTTGTAGGCTAGGTTTGCAGATTAGCAGGAAGTGGTCCCTCATTCCCTGCTACACCATTATAGACTCTGAGCCAACAAAGAGAACTTAATGGGAATTAGGTAGTCTTAAAGAGTAGGACAGGGTGCAACATGTTGGTGTGCAGTTTCCCCCTCCATGAAGTGTGTTGGTGGCACTGAACTCTGCACAAATTAGTTGCAATGAAGTTACTAGTCATTTATCTCAGCTTCACATCAACATTCTGGAAAAATTATGCCCACAATCTGCTTTCATTACAATGAATATTTATAACCACTGGGATCTTCTAGCTTTAGAAACAAACTTAGCATCAATAAAGCTATCCTCAACCAGGGGCAAAGCAAAGTCAGTGCCCAAGTGTTCTTGCAAAATCTTCAAGAAAACCCACCTTCCTTCGAAAGGTCAGCTAAAAAATATTTGCTTTTAGAATTAAGCACATAGGTGAGAAATATATGACTACTTTACATGTGACCATTTTCACTGTGAGAAAGGAGGCTAGAATATAGTTTAAGTTCCATTAACATCATGACAGATGGCTCTTATCCACTGTTTAGGACAGCAATTAAAGAATCATGTTTTTGTTAATATTGCTCTTGAACCACTGACAGCCTAATGTCATCAGTTTTCCCCCTATTTTGGAAATCACAGATTTAAACACAATCCAATTACAAGTAGAATTTTCATTACACAATAGTCCAAATAAATTATATATTTATTTATACAATAGTTATACTCAAAGTGCCTTCAGGATGCTTATGAAAGTTGCATCAAAGTTGTATCCTTAAAAAGCAGCTGCTGTGAACTACCACATTACTCTACTACCAAGGATATCTTTTGATATTAAATGCTTTTTCTTTCTAAAAAGACTTTACATTCCTTTTTTCATAACAGCATTTTTGGGATTTATGATTCACACACCATAAAATTCAACCTTGGAAATATGCAACTCATTTGGTTTTTATTATATTTAGAGAGGTGTGCAACCATTGCCTCTCTCTAATTTTAGAACACTTTTATCATTCAATAGAAAACCCTATACTCATTAGCAGCCAAATCCCCATCTGCCCCCCATCCCATGCTCCTGCTTATATCGCTATGGATTCACCTATTTTGGCATTTCATATAAATGAATTTATACAACATGTGGCCTTTTGTGTGTCTTGCTTCTTCCAGTTTGCATGTTTTCAAGGCTCATTCATGCTATGGCATGTATCAGTACTTCATTCCTTTTTATGGCCAAATAATATTCTACTGCACAGATATACCATGTTTTGCTTAGCTGATAAACATTTGGGTGTTTCTACTTTTTTTGCTACCAAGAATAATGCTTCTATGGACATTGTGTACAACTGTTGGGTTTTTTTTTTGAGTTGGAGTCTCACTCTGTCGCCCAGACCAGAGTGCAGTGGCCGCTCCCGGCCACCACAGCCTTGACCTACTGGGCTCCGGCGATCCTTCCGCTTCAGCTTTCCAAGTAGTTGGAATTACAGGCGCACGCTACCACGCCTTGCTAATTTTTTTTATTTATTGTAGAGATGAGGTCTCACCAAGTTGCCCAGGCGGGTCTCGAACCCGTGGGCTCAGGCAATCCACTTACCTCAGCCTCCCAAAGGCGCGGGATTACAGGCTGAGCCACCGAGCCTGGCTGTGTACAATTGTTAATTGGAAATGTTTTCCATTTCTTTGGGTATATACCTAGGAATAAATTCAGTAACACCTTAAAGATTAAATTAATGCAGAGATGAGAATGAGTTCAAAGATTTTGTTCATGGGCTTGTCATGTCCCCAAAACTAAAGGGACATTAGAAGGAGAAAATGAGTTTCCAAATAACAATAAGAGATAAAATCAGAATAATAATAGTCCAGAGAAATATTTGTCATTTTCTTGCTTTAACTTAAGTAAAATTTAATATTTTACAATATTAAATTTACTTAGAGAGATATTGTTAAACTACCAAAAAAAAAATCACGAAACTGTCTTGCTTTTTTTTGTTTATTTTGCACTATCACTGCTCACTGCAGCCTTGACTTCCTGGGCTTGAGTAATCCTCTTACCTCAGTCCCATGAGGCAAGAATTGTTGGGACTGCAGGCATGTGCCCCCATACCTGGCTAATTTTTTTTTTTTTTTTGTGGAGATGAGGACTTGCTATGTTGCCCAGGCTGGTCTCAAACTCCTGGTCTCTAGCAAACCTCCTGTCTCGGCCTCCCAAAGTGCGGGGATTACAGACATGAGCCACCATGTCCCACGAGTCTTGCTCTTTTAAGATATAAATTATTTGATTCCCTTAGAGTAGAAAATATTAGTGTTTAACCAGGATTCTTTTGGTTTAGTGATTTATGATTTCAATAATATACTTCCTACTCTGGGTATACATATCCAACTGTTATTAAAGATTCTAAACTGTATTTTTAAAATATATTTTATTTTAAAGATGTGGGTACAATTCAGGATTAGGTATGCAAGTAGACATCGTACAGGTAAAGTATGGGTCTCCCTTTGGTCCCCACTTTGGTTTGAGATCAGGTACCCTTACTGATGTTGTGTCCCTCCCCCACACCCCAGCAGTGTCCAGCTCCAGCCAATCCCTTTCTTAAAGTATTATGGTAATTCTACATTATGTTTAAAAAATTCTAGGCCAGGCTCAGTGGCTCATCCTGTAATCCCAGCACTTTGGGAGGCCAAGGCGAGTGGACTGCCTGAGTCTCTGGGTTCGAGACCAGCCTGGGCAATTTTGCAAGACCTCGTCTCTACAATAAGTCAAAAATTAGCCCAGTGTGATAGCACGTGCCTGTAGTTCCAGCTACTTGGAAGGCTGAGGTGGAAGGATCACTGGAGCCCAGCAGGTTGACGCTGAGGTGGCCATGAGTGTGCCACTGCACTCCAGCCTAGGCGATGGAGTGAGATTCTCAAACAAAAAAAAAATTGTAAGTCACCTAAAATGAGCATTATAAGGCATAAAGTAGTTTAAGAAATGAAATACAAAGATATGTTTCATAAAACTGGAAAATAAGTGGTTTCCTCTTGAAATAAGAGGTCAAAATCTTGAACTTTCAACTGGTAAACAATGTACTACTTTCATCTGAGGTCAAAAAAATCTATTGCCATTTGGGAAAGTTATGTAATTTCTATATTCTTAAAGACAGCACATTGAGAGTTAAAATAATCAGGTAGGACTTTAATTTGACCAAAAAGGTCAAACTCTTTGAGTTGTTCTACCTTTAAACTCAGACACAGTAAACTGATGTGGGACATGGTGAACATTTCCCTGCATGGTGAACATGTCTCTTCTATAGCCCAGTTGAGTCTATTTTCAGTATCCATTTGGTATTAATCTCCCCAAGGCTCAAAGGATAAAAGTGGCAAATTAAATTGAAAAGCTCACATCCAGGGTACTTGAAAAAGAAAATAGCCATTATGTGATGGCTGCCTTTTTTTAAAGCCTGGCTCTGCTTGAAGAATTACTTCAATAGCAATGAGAGACATGTTTTCCCACCTATCATGTAATTTGCCTGATTATGCTAACAGAGTACTCTATAAAAACAGAATATTTGGAAAAAAGAAAAAAATACCAAAGTTTTGTGCAACCTATGGCTCTTAGTTTTTATTACCAATACAAAAAGTACAGAAAAATATCAATTATTACTCATTAACTTCTTCATCTTTTAGATGCTTTAAATAGGAAAGAAAAGGCAAGCAACAAAATAAATTCCATCTACTACACTGAAGGCTGACACTTCTATGTCTTGTCTGCAAAAAGGCAATAGTAAAAGTCATAACTATCAAAAGGAAGAAAGTGATCACTCAAGTACCTCCTTAGTTCTTGAATTTTTTCCCACAAAAAAGGAAATGTGAGCCATATATTATTGCAGAAAGTGGTTACTTTTTTCTGTTTATAAACTTTTTTGCTTCTTTCAAAAGCTCTTCTACATCTTCCTTCTCTTCGTCTTCCTTTCCTGGCTCCCAGTCAGAATCTTCATCTGTTGGCTCATACTCGTCTTCCTCATCATCTAGGAAGCTGTCATCCAGGTCATATTCATTGGGTTGCCCAACATTATCATTATCTTCATCTAAAACACTTCTCACTGAAAAACAGAAGATTGGTACACAGCACATCAATCCCCACTCAACCTGGGATTAGAGACATCAAACTATAGAATGTTGTTATGCATCAAGAGGAATTATTTTATTAATGCACAGCTTACCACTACAAATTTACCATTTGTAATTTTTTCTTTTAACTTTTCCTACTAGGTGGCTCCTGAAACTCAAATGACCCACGAGATTCATAATAATGGTTTCTTGAGAATATCATAATCATTTTCATGATACCCTACCTCCCCATGTAATAGAATATATTTCTGTCCCAGTTATTCACTGCCCTGCCCTGTGATGTGATTATACTTCCCTGATTCCCACTGATTTGGCCCCCCAAAAATGTGAGTGGAAATAGTGTCTGCCTCTTCCAGAAAGAAGCTTTAAGAGTCTTTCTGTATTTCAAGCTACTGCCATTTCCCCTCTGCCAAAGAACAACATGTCCCAGATAGAAGCTGATCCTTCAATCTGAATTCTAGGATGAGAACACACATGGCAGAGAGCCACAGGTAATTCACAGCTGCAACAGGAAGGAAAAGTACACTTATTTACTATTGCAAGGCACTGAAATTTAGGATAGTTTGTTATCATAATAAACCTAGTAAAAGCTGACTGACACTCATACCAGGAGTGTGAACAAATGAGAAGACACAAGTTTAGATATTTTGGAAAGTTAAGTTTTACAGGTCTAAGATATTCTTACTACTCATGTTTCAATAAGACTAGGTCTGTCATGGAAACAGCCATTATGATTTACAGGTTTCTAAGTAATGTTGCAATACTAAAATTTTTCTGTCTAAATTCACTTATGCCCTCATTCCATTCTTTCCACAGTGAGCAACAGAATTGACTTAAAATAAGGCAATGAGAGACTCTAGGACAATATGGAACATTTAAGAAACAACTAGAAAAAATATATCTGGAAATCGTCTGAATGGCAGTGGACAATCCAGGTCAAAAGTATTAATGCTATACTTTTGTATATGCTTTGGTTAACATCTTCCTAAAATGTCCACATGTAATATATAGCTATAACTAAAATGAATGTCAAGGAATTCGATGGGGGAAATACATGAAAAAAAATGACAGAGGAAGTAATATATTTTTTAACTCTGATAGCCCAATACATTTACATTTTTCTTAATATCACTACTCATTTCAGAGAGGATTCAAGATAGCTTAAGATAATAATAATATAATTCTAATAAAGGTAGAAACTAAGAACATAAAAAATAGAATATACATATTTCAACCTCATTTTTAACATAATTATTATAGATTGAGCATCAAATCTATCCCCAAGTTTCTTGGTAGCCAAGGCTAAAAAGGCTACACAATAACTTGCACAATTCTTATTAGCATAGAGTAGGAAGAATACTGGTTTTTAAAGCATATCTTGCATTATATTTTTCTTAATATGTACCTCCTGTAAACATCTTGAAGGCATGTTTTATGTATAGCTAATCTCAATTCCTCAAATTTTTAAATGATAAAATGCATTTAAGGAAATTTTGGAGTGCAGATTGCAATTTGGATAAGGGAGTGAGAAGGAAAGAACATCAATATCTCTATTTGTCTATTTTCCTCTTCGAAGAACCTCATATACATAACCTTTTCTTATAAGACGTGGATGAGCGTACATTACCACATAGCCTATTCTAATATCTCAATAATCAGTTTCTTATCATATACAGAAATCTTCTTAGTAGATTTATAAGAAAAATAGATATAAAGCTGAAACCACTTCACTTTCTCCTCTCATTCCATTGGCTGCTCCTTCTCCGTCTTCTTTGTTGGATCTTCCTAGTTTCTAAATTTTGGAGTGCCCTATGTTTTAGGCTGGGACCTTTTCTCTTACTCCTTAGATGAGTCCATCCAGTCTTACATCCTAAGATTCCAAATTTACATCTTAAGCCCTGACCCATTGTCCTAAATTACAGACTTATTTATCTGACTGCTTAGGTATTATCTCTACTTGGATGATTTACAGGTATCTGGAAGAATCATTTCCAGAATACAACTCTTGAGTTACTTCACCCAAATCTGGTCATTTTCTTTATCAATCTTGTCAAATATGTGACTTCTCCAATCATCCAACATAGTTGTTTTAGCAAGAAACCTCGGAGTCATCCTTAAATACACCTCCTTGAAAATCCAACATGCCATACATCAAGAGATCCTACTGGCTCTACTTGCAAAGTATATCCACCACTTCTCACCACATCCACTCTAACACCCTGATCCAAATACTCTCCTCTTCTTGGATACAATATTCTCCTAATTGATTTCCTTGCTTCTTTCTACTCTAGTCGATTCTTCACAAAGAAGCCAGAAAACCTCCCAATAGCTTTCTATTTCACTCTGACTATCTGGCCCACTGCAGTCTGGTCCGTTCTGGTCCAGTCCAGTCTAGTCTTTTCCTTTTTTGAGCCAGAGTGTTGACCAGGCTGGAGTGCATGGCATGAGCAAGGCTCACCGCAGCCTTGACTTTCTGGGCTCAATAGATCCTTTTGCTTCAGCCTTCTGAGTAGCTAGGACTAAAGGCACACACCTTCATGCCCAGGTAATTTTTTAATTTTTTGTAGAGACAAGGTCTCACTATGCTGCTCAGGCTGGTCTTGAACTTCTGGGCTCAAGCAATCCTCCCACCTTGGCCTCTCAAAGTGCTGGGATTACAGGCATGAGCCACCATACCCAACCAACTGCTACTTTTTAAAATTTCATTTCATGCTCTTCTCTGCTTATTCTCTTTGTTCCAATTCGATCTGCTCTTTGCTGCTCCCAGAAGAGTCCAAACTGGATCATTGCCAAGGATTTTGAACTTACTATCCCCATTGCCTGGCACACTCCTCCTCAGATAATCACCTGGTATGGTTCCTCCTTCAGGCCTCAGCTCTAATGCCAAATTAACAGAGTGCTTCTTTTATCACCCTATCTGAAATGGTACTCCTAAGCTCATATATACCCTTACTATTCTGTCAGCTTACACAGTTTTATTTTTCTTACCAGTGTTACCACTACGTGACATCATATAATTGTTTATATGTGCACTGTATGCCTCTATAAAATTCTACAAGAGCAGGGCTTTGTTTCCACTGTATCCTCAGCTCCTTCAACAGAGCTTAACATGTAGAAGGCACTTAATAAATATATTTGCCAAAGGTATCAATAAACAAATAAATGAACCATTTGCAAATCAACTATCGAACATCTTTAGTTTTACAGAAACTCTTCTTGTGTTAGCCTACACATCTATCACTAGCCTGTCTGCAAATATAATGAATTACATAAAACTTTTATTTAATTCTGCTAAATGATGATAGTTTAAACCTCAATGAACTCTGGATGTCTGTAGCAATCTATCTAGATGGCTCATTTGTTGAGGCAGTAAGGCCATATTAATCAGAAGAAGCTCATTTGTTTCCTCAAAAAATGGTTTACATATATCATCACTTACATTTGATGATTACCTTTACAAAATCATGTTCTTTTAAAAGAAAATTCAGAACCTAACAAAGTCTTCAGTAACAGAACTCGATGTAGCTGGTAGTCAAATTTCATCCACTTTGTTTCACATGAACAGTGAAAGCCCTGAGGAGCCAAAGTCATGACATGCGTACACAGTCAACTGTAAAATTCAGCTTTGTATGCTTTGTTAGTGGTGTCATATAGACCAGAGTTTTAAGTGCTGACATGTGATTGTGTTTGTGGAACCAATTAATTAGTAGATTCTCTTGTAGCAATTCAGTTAATGACTTTAAATATTATACAACACAAATGCTACCTAGATGAAAGTTTTCTTTTTTAAAAAAATTAGTTAGTAGACTCTCAAGGAGTTTTTACAGAAATGTCAGTTTCTGCCTTTCAGTGTAATGGGGGCAAAGTAATGAAACTTTATTTATGAGGAAAATGCTCTGAATCAGTGAACTTATTGATTAAATCATTATATGATTTCCTGAATCATGGGAACAATCTCAGGAAGCGGGGTTCTAAAATAAATATGACTAACACCTAACCTAGAAATGTCTGTCTTTAGCATAAAAAGTCATGTGTCTTATGCAAAAAAGACATGGAGAACACTAAAAGCAAGAGGGGAAAAAAACCTATGCATGTATTTTCTGACTAAGCAAGCAAAAGTAATTTAAAGTAATGAAACTACTAAAGCTCCCATAAAATTTCAAAGATAGGATTTTCAGTTTAATAATGTTGCAAATTACAACACCTCTATGATTACCAACAACCCAGACACTTTTAAAAATATAAATGTAGGTTTGCCTGACTCACAATTGTATATAATAATAAAACACTTGATTAAAAAATTAATAATCTCATGCTGTGCTTTTTTCAACTGCAGACATATCTGGTCATGGCAAAGGAGGTAAGGGTCTTGGCAAAGGCAGCACCAAGCACCACCCCAAGGTCCAATGGGACAACATCTGGGCATCACCAAGCATGCCATTCAGCACCTGGCCCACTGGCAGAGTCAAGCGTATCTCTGGCCTCATCTGTGAGGAAACCCATGGGGTGCTCAAGTGTTCCTGGAGAATGTGATCCAGGATGCCATCACTTATATGGAGCACGCCAAGCACAAGACTGTCACAGCCATGGACATAGTCTACACGCCCAAGCACCAGAGACACACTCTTTATGGCTTTGGAGGCTAAACCTCGACTTAGTCATCCCATTCCTCAAAGGTCCTTCTAAGGGCCATTGCAGGGGACTTAAATACCCCATTAACAGCCCTAGATAGATCATTGAGGTCAAAAATCAACAAAGAGATCCAGAACCTAAACTTGACACTCAATCAAATGGATATAATATACACCTACAGAATATTCCATCCAACAACCACAGAATATACGTTCTACTCATAACCACATGGAACACACTCCAAGATTGATCATATCCTCGGCCATAAATCAAGCATAAACAAATTCTGTAAGGTTGAAATATTGCCATGCACCTTCTCAGACCACAGTGGAATAAAAATAAATATCAACACAACAAAATTTCCCCAAAGTCCACAAAGACATGGACACTAAACAGCGTGATGCTGAACAACTAATGGGCCAACACTGAAATCAAAACAGAAATTAAAAGATTCCTGGAAACAAATGAAAATGATGAAAATCTTACCAAATCTCTGGGATGCCATGAAAACAGTTCTAAGAGGGGAATTTATATGTCTACCAGCACAAATCAAGAAAATGGAAAGATCACAAGATGTCAGCCTAACAAATCACCTAAGGGAGCTGGAAAGAGAAGACCACAAAAAACCTAATTTTAGCAGAAGAATCCAGATCACAAAAATAAGAGCCCAAATATGGGACACAGAAGGCAAAAACATCATAGAAAACATCAACAAAACAAAAAGCTGGTTCTTTGAAAGAATTAACAAGATTGATGGACACCTAGCCAGTTTGAATAAGAAAAAGAGAGAAAAAGTCCAAATAAACACAATCAGAAATACAGAAGATCAAATCACAACTGACCCTGAAGAAATACAAAAGATTATCAGAGATTACTATGCACACCTGTATGGAAACAAACTTGATAACCTAAATGAAATGGAGGACATTCTGACATGACACAACCTCCCCAGGTTGAAACAAGAAGACACTGAGACACTAAACAGACCAATAACAACCCAGGAAATTGACTCTGTCATAAGAAAACTACTTTCAAAAAAAAGTTCTGGACTGGATGGTTTTCCAACAGAATTCTACAAAACATACGAGGAAGAGCTGATACCAATCCTATTGAAAGTATTCCAGGCAATTGAGAAAGATGGAATTCTCCCCAAATAATTTTACAAAGCTAACATCACACCGATACCCAAACCAGCTATAGATCCAACAAAAAAAGAGAACTACAGGTCAATATCCCTTATGAACATAGATGCAAAAATCCTCAACAAGATTCTAGCAAATCAGATCTAAAAACACATCTCAAAAATCATCCACTATGACCAAGTAGGCTTCATCCTCAGGATGCAGGGCTGGTTCAAAATCCGCAAGTCCATAAATGTAATTAAATACATCAATAGATGTAAAAACAAGAACCATATGATTATATTATTAGATGCAGAAAAAGCTTTTGATAAAATCTAGCATCCCTTGT
>NW_007020227.1:11266-47643 GCF_000164805.1 Carlito syrichta
ATTGTGTTGGAAGTCCTAGCTAAAGCAATTAGACAAGAGAAGGAAATCAGGGGTATCCAAATAGGAAAAGAAGAAGTTAAGTTATCCCTCTTTGTTGACGATATGATTTTATATCTTGAAAATCCAAAAGAATCTGTCAAAAACCTACTTGCACTGATAAAGGATTTTGGCACAGTCTCAGGGTACAAAATAAATGTGGAAAAGACAGTTGCATTCTTATACACCAACAACAAGTAGGCAGAGAACCAAATAACAAGCATAATCCCATTCACAGTAGCCACACAAAAAAATGAAATACCTCAGCATCTTCCTAACCAGAGAAGTAAAAGACCTCTACAATGAGAACTACAAAACACTGCTCAAAGAAATCCAAGAAGACATAAACAAATGGAAAAATATTCCATGCTCATGGTTAGGAAGAATCAACATTGTTAAGATGTCTATCCTACCAAAGACAATCTACAGATTCAACACAATACCCATCAAATTACCAACATCATTCTTCTCAGGCCTGGAAATGACAATACAGAAACTCATATGGAAACATAAACGACCACCAATAGCCAAAACAATCCTTAGCAAAAGAAACAAAGCAGGAGGTATCACACTTCTAGACTTCAAAGTTTACTATAAGGCTACAATAATCAAAGAAGCCTGGTATTGGCACAAGAACAGGCATACAGACAAATGGAACAGGTTAAGAGATTCCAGATGCAAAGCCTCAATTTCTCAACCAATTGATCTTTGACAAAGCCTCCAACAACGTCCACTGGGGAGAGGAGAACCTATTCAGTAAATGGTGCTGGGAAAACTGGTTGATCACATGCAGAAGATTGAAACCCCTACCTATCACCATACACAAAGATTAACTCTAAATGTATCAAAGAACTAAAAGTAAAACCTCAAACTATAAAAATCTTATGGAAATTGGAACTGGCAACCAATTCCTGATCAAAACCCCAAGTGCCCATACCATAAGAGACAAGAAAGACAAGTGGGACCTCATTAAACTGACAAGCTTCTTCAAAGCAAAAGATCTAGGATCTACAACAAACTCAAATGCGCTGAAAGGAAAAAAACAAACAGTCCCATTAAAAAGTGAGCAAAAGACATGAATAGGCACTTCTCAAAAGAAAATATATGGGCAGCCAACAGACACATGAAAAAGTGCTCAGCCTCACTAATCAGAGAAACGCAAATCAAAACCACATTGAGATACCACCTAACACCAGTAAGAATGGTCATTATTAATAAAACAAACAACAAGAGATGCTGGCGAGGATGTGGAGAAAAAGAAATGCGTCTACACTTCTGGTGGGAATGCAAACTAGTGCAACCTCTTTGGAAGACAGTGTGACCATTTCTCAAAGAACTAGAAATTAACCTTCCGTATGATCAGCAATTCCCTTATTGGGAATATACCTGGAGGAACTCAAGTCGTTCTACCATAAAGATACCTGCACACGCATGTTTATTATAGCTCTACTCACAATAACAAAAACATGGAACCAACCATGCTGCCCATCAAAACTGGACTGGATTTTAAAAATGTGGTATATATATACACAATGGAATATTATGCAGTCATAAAGAAGGACAAACATGAACTTTGCAGCAATTTGGATGGCTTTAGAGTCTATCATACTTAGTGATCTATCGCAGAAACAAAGAAAAGAGTACTATATGTTCACACTCATAAGTGGATCTTGATCAATTATCATAGTACTGTAAGAAAGGGATTGACTGTAGCGGCAAATTGCTGGAGGGGGCGTGGGGGTGGAATTGGCAGTTGAGGAAAACTGCCAGGGGAGAGAGGGGCATACTTCATCAACAAGGACAAGGGTACCTGCATAATGAACATTTGTACACCTAACCTAAGTTGTATCCCACAACTTTAAAACAAAACAATAATAATAATAAACTATAAATAAATAAATATTTACAGAAAAAATTTAATAATCTAAAAAAACTAAATAAAGGTTTATGTAACTTAGGCTCTCAGATAAAAACAGGTCAAACTTTGAGTTCAGAGCAATAATATAAGGTATCTCTGTCCAACATAAAAATTTTGCTTTTTCTGCCATACAGAAAACAATAAAAAAAAGAGTCAAAAAAGATAACCCTGCTAAAATTCTTCCCCACCCATATTTGCTAGTCAAAGAAACCAGAATGAAAAACAAAAGATAAATTTGTTACTAAAAAAGGTTACTTAAAGATTTGTTTTTCTTATACAATTCAACCAGTCATGGCTGAAATGTAAATATTAAAAATTTAACCCTAAAGTCATTTAAAACAAACAAAGGATTATTAAAAGTTATACTGCCATGAAAATTACTTTTAAGCAGACCTTGAACAATTATCGCAATACTATAAGAGAATGATTGGCAGTGGTGGGAAACTGCTGGGAAGGGGATGGGGAAGTAGGATTGGCAGTAGTGGAGCCTGGAGAAGGGAGGACACACCTCATCAACAAGGGAACCTGCATAATGAACTTTTTTTTTTTTTTTGAGTTGGGGTCTCACTCTGTTGCCCAGACTGGAGTGCAGTGGCCGCTCCCGGCCACCACAGCCTCGACCTGCTGGGCTCCGGCGATCCTTCCGCCTCAGCCTTCCAAGTACCTGGAACTACAGGCACACACTACCACACCTGGTCAATTTTTTTTTATTTATTGTAGAGATGAGGTCTCGCCAAGTTGCCCAGGCAGGTCTCGAGCCCGCGGACTCAGGCAATCCACTCACCTCGGCCTCCCAAAGCGCGGGATTACAGGCTGAGCCACGGAGCCTGGCTGTAATGAACATTTGTATACCTAACCTTGAATTGTACCTCACATCTTTAAAATAAGAAAATTAAAAGAGAAAAAAAAATTACTGTACCCAAAATTTTGAACCACAGACGCTATTTAATTACCTTTCAGGGCAAATAGGTTAGTCATGTAAACAGGTCCTAATTTTGCAAAAAATATAATTTAGAGTCAACTGTCTTTTATAAATTGATAAGTTTATATTACTATCTCATGACCAAAATTCTAAAATAAAAGCTGTAAGATCTTTATATATGTGTGTGTATGTTGAAATGTTTATACATATGTACATATATTATGTGATATATTGTGTTTACGAGATAAAATCTTACAAGATAAAACTGTACATTTAAAAATCTCTGTAAAATTTCATTTAGTAAATGAGTGCTCATAACAAATATCAAATACATAATTTGCTCACATTACTTAAATAAATCTTCAATAAATAAGCTAATTGTAAAATTACCGATAAAACAAAAATATCTTCAAAATCATCACCATATTATTTTGCTTGGGTTTGCCAAACAGTTTTTTATATGTCTCTGCTATATGTTTTAAAGTATCAGTATTTAACACAAAGATTATAAAACTTTAAACTCAGCCTAAAGCAAAACAATCTGTGTAATTTTTAAATAAATAAGACGAATGTGGTATTATTGGTTTAATAAAAACAACTATATCTTCTGAGTTATTGATAAAATACCCATACATTTAACTTTAAGGTTCTTAATTAGACACCTAATAATCATGAGCTATAAAAATGGTTAACAAAAAAGTATCTTAAAATAATGACTAACTTTGTCTAAGACCTCAGTTTTCATAAATAATCTCGGTAACTATTAAGAAATAAATCAGGTAAATATAAATGAGATAAACACATAAATAAATGTTTCATATAATTTAAAATCTTAAAGTTATAATATGTTAAACTTAATAATAGAATCCAAATAAACTTAGCCTGAAAGGCAGTCCCTTCAAACCTCCCTTATTACACAAATGTGGCTGAAAGGATTTTAATACTGACTCCTAGTCACCAATCACCTCCACTATCAACCTAAGACCATAAGATCAACAACTAGAACAGGCACATCCTGACACAAAGAGAGCTCATCTATAATACTTTCAAAAAAGATTTTGATCAAAAGGTAGATATCTAAAAGTTGTCCAAAGCAAAATGAAGTCACTACTGTTGGGAAAAAAACACAAAATTCTGACAAATAGCACCAGGGAAGGCTATTAAGAAAGGGTTCTCACACTTCTGTGCCTAATAACAAAAAGACTGTATAAAAACCACAACCTTACATAAAAGTCATCACAACCTTACACAAAAAATACTCTACAAAGATATCTGCCCAACAACTGCCTGTCCAACCTCAAACTGGTGTCATCCTTGTTATTAATTTTTATACCAAGAATAATCATTTTAAAACAATAGCATAATCCTCCTCACTTTTTTCTTTAATAACGTTTGTTTTATTTTACCTCCTAAATACTCATATAGTTTACTATGACACACATATTCTCATGGCAATACTCTACTTCCAAATAAATTTCTTTTTGAAAGCCTCTCTGTTCTTTATTTGGGTTAACTCTTCTAAATCAAGAAAAGCTTTAATGAAATAAGTTTATTCTCTATTTTTACCTAGAATGCTTGTAGGTTTCTTGATAATGTTACTCCTGTTCTTATTTGGTTGTCCATCTTACTCCCTCAACAAAAGGAATCTTCAAAAAAAGCATGGCTTAAGATAAAGAGGGCTAGACTGTAAGGTAATAGTCCTACTATCGTGTCATAAATGAGTCCACGACAATAAACTAATCACTTAACCTAATGGAACTTATTTTTTAACTATGAATCACTTAATATAATGGAATTTTTTAAACTATGAATCAAATTATTAAATGATTTCAAAAATTCTTTCCAATTCCAAAATGCTACTTTTAAGGCCATAGCAGGAATCTTCATTCTACATATCAGTGAAGTAAAATAAAACGTGGACAGGGATTGACAGTTTGACTACCTGAAGACGGTACTAGAGAAATAAGCTGCATTTATTTGTAAAAACTGATGGGTAACACTAAACTATCATTATGGTAGAAAAATAACCTTTAGAAAAAATAACAAACTCTTTAACATGTTAAAAACAACATGTTATTAACTATCTGGCACTAATGTATGGGTAATTTCTGACTTTTCTACATATGCAGAGAAACTTAAAATATGAGTATGGCAATTCTAATTTTTTAATCTAGTATTTCATTTGTAATTTAAAATTTCACTATCAATTGTTATCCTAACAACTAAGTCTGTAAGGTACTAAAGAGTATACTGTGTCAGATGCATGCTAGAAAAAATGCTGATTTTCCAGGAAGAAAAGATCTTTTCAAATTACTGATTTTCCCCAATAGCTTTCTAGTATTAGATATAAGGTGACAGATGCTTCATAGCAAATTAACAGTGTAACACTGATAATTCTTCAGATTTTATTTTCCTTTCTTTTCCAGTAAATTTTAGGACTAATTAAGATGTTGATTTTCATTAGGTAATGAAATGGCCTAATATCCTTAAAGATAAAAATTTGCTGCATCTATAAGAACAAATACTTTTAATAATGTTTCATTTTACTACTAAAGAATACTTTTTAAAAATGCACCAACCAACTAGTGATTATTCATATTTTAGCTTGGGAAAGCAGCTTGTATACTTCTGACCTACTTTACTATATATGAAGTCAATCTCTTTTTAAAAAAAAAACATTGTGCCAAGTTTTCTCATATGCCATTTCTCTCAGCTTTCTCCATACTAAACATCAGGCTATAGAATCTCATTTAAGTTTCACTAACCCTCCTTAATAACTTCCTTCTAAATCTTTTGGTTTCATATTTGAAAAAAAGTATATACAAGCACGTGTGTGTATACAATTATAGAAACAGAAAAATATGAAAGCTAGCAGTTGAGCATTTAAAATTTTTAGCCATGAATGGTGCCAATCATATAATAGAGGTCTGAAAGAATGACTCCAATAATCAGATAATAAAACACTGATGACAATTTTTTTCAAATGCTGTCAACAGGTAAGGTAGACAAGAAAGTCAAAAATAAAATTTTTCTGGGACTGGCTACTTTTGCATTCAATATCCGGTTATAAGCTGAAAAGGTGTGGAAAGTTAAATGAAATTTTAAACCAATTAGATATACAAGAAGTTTAAGTCAAACCTACAAAAAACAGAATGTACTATATAAGTGGTTACATGATAGAGGAACTGTATAGATGGAAGTGTTTAGGGGTGTTAAAAATCAGAAATCAAATGGTATTAGAGTTTAATGTAGTTATTTTAATGTTGGTACTATCTTAATAATTTTGTTGTCTCATTAGGTAGTTATGATAGCCTCATCTCAAATTCAACCTGTTTAAATTAAAGCAAAACCAAATGTTCATCCTCCTAATCTCTATTATGTGTAAATGCCATCTCCAGTCTTCTCATAATTTATACTACAACCCTGAACCATGCCTATCTCCCTTACCTCATCCCAGCCCCCTTACCATAGCCAATCAGTTGGTAAATCCTCTGAATTTTTCCTTCAAAATATCTCTTGTATCCAATCGTAACATTTCATTTTCATGATGGCTGCCCTAGGTCTAGTCCTTTATTCAACTACCTAACTGATCTCCAGAAGGCTTCCCCACTCTAGTGAGACTGTTCATCATCACCACTTTATTTCAGTAAAATACTGGCTCGCCATGATTTTGGTCTGGCCTTTGAGAGCTTCCATGGTCTGGCCCCAATACATTCTTTTAGTATCATCCACAATAACTCTAGACTTTCCATATCAGTTAAACTGATCCACTTGCTAACACCAACCACAACATTCTTTCCTTGATGTCCTTTCTTGATTTATTACTCACTTTACTCTGGATGTCCTACATCCACCCATTCATCACAAAGCTAAGAGACAAACAAGGGTGAATGAAATCTTACCACCTTTAAGACTAGTTCTTAACATTCCCATATCAAGTCTACTGTTCTCCTTTCCTTTCCTCTGAGATTTTAGGGCATCTCACTACACACAGGAGAGCCAGAGATGCTTCCCATAACCATGGTCATGAGCTGGTTCTTATCTCTCTATAGCTTTGCTCACATGGAACACATTCAATAAATGAATAAATGGATATGTGAGTAAATGAATCAATATATAAATGAGATTGAGATTTGGGGCAATGTAAATTTTAAGGATTCAGAATATGAGAATAACAAGTGTGTTCGAATTTTGTGTTAGATATCTCTAAATTAGGAAATATAATGATACCTCAACATTTAATATTTGAAATACTCCAGATACTCAATTTACAGCTTTTATTGGGGGAAGAGATGTTACGACTATATTGCTAGGTAGTAGCTTTTGAAAGGACATTAAAAATAGGCTGAGCTTACACCCTTAAACTTATTGCTTTAAAAATATCTATACTTTTATTAAAAATATCTTTCAAGTAAGTAAATTTGCCTTCAAAACAAGTTGCCTTAAAACTATATGCTGCATTCAGAGAATATCTCAATAATAATTTCAAAAAACTTGTCAAAGAAAATTCAGATATGTTAAACTATGCTATATGATGCATATTAATAGTTTTTAGGTAAATAGTTTCTATTTTTGTAAAGTACACAAATGTGTCAAATACCTATTCATATGACAATATATATTGTCATATGCATTGGAAAAAAATACAGTTTTAATCAGATATTATTACATTATTGCTAGAAAGCAAGCTACTTTACCATAAATGTTACATCATTTGATACAGACCTGTAAAGAAAGCATAACATGTAACATATAACCTCTATACTGTGTTAGCTCAGATAAATGGCATATTTTTATGTCTGGGATACTAAAGCACTAAAGTGTGTTTCAATAAAAAATATCAGATGGAGGTCAAATGCAGTGGCTCACGCCTGTAATCCCAACAATTTGGGAGGCGAAGTTAGAGGCTTGCTTGAGGTCAGGAATTCAAAATCAGCCTGGGCAACATGGCAAGATCTCATTGACACAAAAAAATCAAAAAATTAGCCAGTCGTGTTGGTTACTGGCATGGGGGGTTGAGGAGGAAGGATTACCCAAGTCCAGGAGGTTGAGGCTGTGGCAAACTGTGATCATGCCACTACACTGCAGTCTGGGCAACAGAGTGAGTCCCTGACTCAAAAAAAAGACAAAAAGATTACATGAAATTATTTTCATCTTTAATTTTGAGTACAAGTCAGTTGTTTACACATATAAATGCAAGTGAGCACAGCCTTTATAGTATGTGCTTTATTTTCTCACTCTGTGGGCAGAAATATTGTATGCTGAAATGGCCTCTGTATTACATAAGTTATATGAAAAAGTCAGATTTTATTAAAGAAGAAAAATGTTAGATTTTGGAAGTAGGGGAAATAGAAGGTAAAACAGATTGAGGTAAATAGCACTGACGGACGTTTGATGGTTGCTTCTCTGGTGTCTATCCCCCCTCTTTCTCCCTTCCACAAAGCTTTAGTTTCTTTTCATTTCTCTTTTTCTTTTAAAGATGTGACGGTTTTAGTTTCCATTGGTGATTGCTGTGGCTATGAAAAAGGTGACTATCCTGGTTTCAGGGCTGGTACAAACTAATCAGTGGTCATAGTCACATTCCTATCCTTGATAAGGTGTGATCTAACCCAGTAAAAAACCAAAAATTTTATGGCTTTTTTCCTAGGAAGTATATGAGTCAAAGTCGTTCATCTTTTCTTCTTCCTTTTCTTTGTTTCTCTCTCAATCTCTATCTCCATCTCTAGCTCTCCTTAGATGTAAACATGAGTGCTGAATCCTTATCCTCCCAGCTGAATAATGATCCATATAGTCCCTCATTGGGAGAGGAGCCAGCCTTAGGATGATAATGACCCCTCTAAAAACAGAATGATGGAAGAAAACTGGGGACATTATTGACATGATCAATGACCCAATGCAATATATAGTGTCTAAATCCAGTCCAAGCTCTAAACTTTTTAGTTACAGAAGTAAATGATCATTTAGGCCAATTTGAGACTCTGTTTTCAGGTACTTGCAAACAAAAGAATTGTAACAGATATTAATACAAAGACAGACAGACAGACACACACACACAAAATGACTGGGGGAAATATTTGCTATATAACAAAGTTCACAGTTCTGGGTTTTTTAATCTAAGAAAAGTCATTAAAATCAGCATTTCAACAAATTCACAGAAGCAGAAATAAAAATAAATTTCGAATAATTGGAAGCTGGATCTAAGTTTAATAAGAGAATCATGTTAAAGGTTTATTTATTTTTTTAGTTTCCTGAAGTAAAATTACTTACCTAGATGTGTACTATGTTTATATTCTATCTTGTGCTGGGGATTCTTCCTGAAAAAGGAAAGGAAAGCAAAAATAAGATCTAGTCTTCCAATAATTAAAAATTGATAAGACTTTAAACTAAACTAGAATACCGACTATTCTATGAATAAAATTAGGCCAAATAGGCTCATTATGGAAAAGCATTTGTTTTTTATTTACTGAGTGCCTATTCCATGACAGGCATATTTCTAGATGCAAAGATCACATGGTGAACAAAACAAAGTTGTTACCTCAAGAACTCAATGCCCTAGAAAGAAAAAATATATCGTATTTCAAGAATATATTATATTTCTAAAATGTCATATGTCACATACAAAGTATAATGTAAACAACTATAGAAAATATATGACACAAATATCAAATATGTGTATGTGTGTGTATATAGTGTCCAAAAATACTTCTAGGGCTCTTCTTAAATTGAAAGAAAAAAGCATGTAAGTAATTCTTCTCCAAAGAGCACCAATCATTTGTTATAAAAACACAGGAAGGTCAATTTCACTAACAAATGTGTATAATACATTCTGAAGTCAAACAGAAACTACTGGTTGAAGATCTGTTTTTGATTATATGTACTTATGATCCCATCTATTATTTTATTCATTAAACAAATGTTTGGGTACCCTACACATATAAGACGTTCTCTAGATAATGCAAAACTGTCCCAATAGCAAAAATCCAAGGCAATAGGTTCATCCTGATCTAATTGATTGGTTCACCTCTTAGGGAACTGACACAGCAGGGCTGGGCTACACTGACGATAGATATGTGCCGAGATGTACAACTTTCCAATATGCCTGTATCAGAAGTAATTATTTGTATATGACAAAGGTTCAGTTGTTTATTCATTCAGAATATGTTTCACTATATTCTGAGTCTCAGCAGGCACTGAAGATAAAATATTTAACAAGACATGCATTCTTGCCCTTAAAAAGACAGACTCTGGAGGCAGAGGCAAGACAGACATTAGATGAGCATTTTCTTCATTGAAAAATAAGACCATCTTCCGTGAGGATAAGAAATACTCCTTATAATATCTTTCAGACATAGGAACTAAGTCAAGCTTTAAACCTTCTCTTTCTCAGGAAAAAAAAAAAACTTTATTCTTATTTTTTCTTTTCAACTGAGCAAATAAGAAAATTTTTTAAAGAATCATATAACCTAGGGTTTATATTATTTAAATTTTTATGTATGTCCTCCCATTCAACTTCTTATTTCTAGATCTATTCCATTGGAGAACAATGGCCAAGTTTTCAGGAAGTGGATCTCCAGTGCCAAATCTCGTCTATGAGTACAGAACATAAATACATACTAGAGATGACCTGAGTCTCTTCCACCTACTCTGGGTGACAGATGAGCAATGTGAGCCCAACAAGGTGAGTTCTGGCCCAGGGTCTGTGCCTTCCAACTTGGATAATGACCTCATTAAGGCAGAGGTACAAGCAAAATTTTGGACTGAATTTTTTAAATATTTCTGTAATAATCAGGTGATTAAATGTTTTATTTATAAATTTCTTTGTGGGACTACTGTATTATAAAAAATGTACCTGAGTGCTCTTTTTATTATTTAAAAAAGTATATACTTTGCATTTAAAGTATGTCATAATAAAATTATACTTAAAAAAAATACTGTATTTTTCTCCTCTGTGCCTTTGACACTATTGTGATACTGGTGAACAAAGCAAATAATTTCTAATCACATAGATCCATCTGCTCTATAAATATTTATGTTTTTCTTCCCACACTGCCATTTTGTTGCATTTTTCTAGAAATGTTAATTTTTTATCTTCATCATAATTTATTGTGCAATAGGAAGAAGAGAACACACACATATAAATTAGTGAATGAAACCAAGAAAATAGAATATTACTGCTTAGAACTGTGGTAATCATGAAATCTATTGTCTAAGATAGGTTTTAACTAGTGTTACTTTCAAGAGTTTCAGCTGAAACCCTGAAATGTTTATAATGCTAACCAACAGAACTCTGCAATGAGGGAAATTTTCTCTATCTGAGTTGTTTGATACAGTAGCCACTAACTGTATGTGGCTGTAGAGCACCTGAAATGTGGGTAACAAAGCTGAGAAACTAAATGTTAAATTTTATTTAGTTGTAGTATTTTACATTTAAATGTAAATGCCACATGTTGGTAGGGGCTGTCATACTGAACAATACAATTTTAATTCAAACACCAAGAAAAGAGAGATCCTCTTTTCCCAGCCAAAATAAATTTAAAGTTAAATTCCCCCAAAGAAAAAAAATAAATACTCTCTTTCTATGGAACTGACCCTCAAAAAAAGTAAAAATGCCCAAAGTAGAAATACTATTATTGAAAGTATAAAGGTAGAGACTAAAATCAGAAAGACCCAGTTCAAATCCTGACTCAGCCACCTTTTTGCATGCTGCTGAAGCCTCAGTTTCCCCATTTGTAAAAGAGAGTAATGACAGAACTTACACCCCTATAAATCTGTTGAGAGGATTCATGAGATAACACAAAATAAATTTTTAGTTCAAGGGCTTGGTAAATGGTAAGTAAATAAGTAAGCCATTGACTCATTCATTATTAGTTCAAGAAATAGTACTTATTATATGCCAGGCCTGGTGTCAGTGACACTCATTATTGCTAATCTCTCTTTTTTTGTAACTTTTCCTACAATCTGAGCATTAAACAGTGCAAGAATACAAGTGCACAGTTAATTAGGGTCATAACTCAACAGTTTTGCGAAGTGGAAAAAAGATTCTGTACAACATTGTGCCTTTATGGTTATTAACCCAAATTTGACCTTTTGGTGAAAAATAAATTAAAACTGGAAAGAAATAAACAGAACAACGTAGATGTGATGAAGAGATCTGCAAATGAACACAGTACACTGATGATTTGTGGGAAGATCATTCTACTGAACAAGCTGACAGGGGTCATTTGTTACATTCAGTCTTTATTAAACTACAATTAAAGCTGGGCATCAGAGAAGGGGGAACAGAAAAATGGGGGGGCATGAATACCAAAGATATTCTTCATCTGTAAGCTGGAAAAAGATTACTAGTCATGTGAGTTGTTTTTAGTAACTTTTTATTTTTAAAAAATTTCACACCTATTTTTAAAAGCAGACAAGAATAGTACACTGAAATTCCATACACCCTCATCAAGATTCTTCAAGTGTTAACATTCTACCTGGTTGTCTTATTGTCATTATCTGTCTATCCATAGTCGTTCAAGATTTAAAGGCTTTTTCTCCTTCCTTAGAATATATTTGCTGCAGATACTAAACAACCCTATCTTTTCACACTTTGCTCTTGACAGCTAATTAAGCAGGATTATTGAAAAGTTAAATTTGGTCTTAATTGTTTGCTACTGGACCCTTTTTCAAAGCTACTTTAGAAACTCTCAAGTAATTAAATGTCAGGTTTTTTTGTTTTTTTGTTTTTTGTTTTTTTTGAGTTGGAGTCTCACTCTGTCGCCCAGGCTAGAGGGCAGTGGCACGCTCCCGGCCACCGCAGCCTCGACCTGCTGGACTCCGGCGACCCTTCCGCCTCAGCCTTCCGAGTAGCTGGAACTACAAGCAAGCGCTACCACGCCCAGCTAATTTTTTTATTTATGGTAGAAATGAGGTCTCGCCAAGTTGCCCAGGCGGGTCTCGAACCCGCGGGCTCAGGCAATCCACTCACCTCAGCCTCCCAAAGGCGCGGGATTACCGGCTGAACCACTGAGCCCGGCTAAATGTCAGGCTTTTAAAACAAGTATAGAAATGGAACCAAGGGGGTTAACAGAGACTCAAGTATAGTTTATGCACCACATACCAGTTAAAAGACTTCTGACATCAGCTGTGAGGCTAAAAAAGTTAAAAGGAAGACAAAGTTTTTAAAAGGGAAAGGGAAGACAGTGTCAGAAAGGAGTGGGGTACCGGTTTAACCTGAAAGTTTCAGAAGCTGGTTCCTCATTCTCTGTCATCTTGAAACAGGTCCAAGTTACACTCACATGCATCATCTACATACTCTAACCTCACAAACTACCTAGGAAAAGACAAGCCCAGCCGGGTGGTGGCTCAAGTCTGTAATCCCAGCACTTTGAGAGGCTGAAGTGAGAGGATTGCCTGAGCCCAGGGGTTTGAGACCAGCCTGGGTAACTTGGTGAGACCTTATCTCTACAATAAATCAAGAAATTAGCCAGTGTGGTGGCGCATGCCTGTAGTTCCAGCTTCTTGGAAAGTTGAGGCGGAAGGATGGCCTGCGCCCAGCAGGTCGAGGCTGCCATGGCTGTGTGTGCCACTTGCACGCCAGCCTGGGCAACAGAGTGAGACGCCAACTAAAAAAAAAAAAAAAAAAAAAAAAAAGACAAGCTATTTCAGAATAAATAAATTAGTAAGAAAAATGTTTTGCATTCGATTATTCTAAAAAGAGAGGAAAATGTAAATTCAATTTTATATTTAAAAATGGGGAAAATCTTCAGTTCCACATACAAACTTTCATCCGCCTTAGAAGGAGAAACTTGTTTCTTTGAGGCTCTTCCAATCTTTCCTAGAACAACTTGTTCTTCTCATAAAAAGATAGGTGTAAGACTGCAATGTAGACCAAAAGAAACTAGTTGAGTCAATGTTCTTCCATATTTAATTTAGACATCAAATTTCCCATTTAAAGCAAAAGAACTAATATCAATAAAACTTTGCTAGCTGTTTTGAAAATGAAGGGGAAAATATTCTTCTATGACAGGTTCAAAAGTTTCCTGTTTTGGGTATTTTCAAATAGACTTTATTATTTTGATGATAAATACAACTCACAGAATATGTGAACTTAACAAGAAAGTGAGTCCAAACAGAAAAGATATTTTATCATATGCAAAAGCACCCACTCAGAAAGAAATCTTAGATACATTTGGTTTACATAACAACTTAAGTGCTAAATTATGTATTTTAAATGCTAAATTCTTAAATTTTTCTCTCCTTAAAAGAGCCTTCATTATCTCAGCCCCAACCTTTGTTTGCAGCCATCTTTCATTTCTACTCTAGGGGAGTAGTTTTTGGCTCGTTCCTATTGTTAGGTACTTGTTCATAGCCTTTTGCCAAGCATATTCCTCTAACTCTACACCGGTAAGTTCAAATCATACCTCCTTCATAAAAGCAACTTTGATTATCACTGGGAAATAGCTCCAGAATGTACTACCACTTAGTTTTTACCACATAATTTCATGTAAGTCATTTAAATTCACAACACACAGACACATACACTTGCACACATGTATGCTTTATCTCCATCATCTGTCAAATGAGCTGCTGGAGGGCGTGAGATTTTTCTTACACCTTTTAATATTTTTCATAGCACCTACAAGACTGCCTTTCACAAGGAGGTATTTAATTGTATTTTTCATACCTCTATCTACAAGAATATAATCAACCATTTTTTCTTCAACAATTTTTAAATTAAGCTTTCACATAAGTTTTCAAAATGATGTAATATTTTATATTTTTCTATTTTTAAAATTAATTAACCTTTCAACTGAAAAATAAAAACTATATATTTATGGCATACAACATAAATGTTTTGAAATTTATATACATCTTAAAACGGCTAAATCAAATTAACAAGTGCATTACCTTACATACATTTTTGTGGTGAGAACACTTAAGATCTACTCTCTTAGCAATTTTCAAGCATAAAGTATATTGTTGTTAACATAGTCACCATTTGTACAAAAGATCTCGTCAACTTCCTTCCAAATGAAATGCTGTATTCGTTGACCAACATCTTTCCAACTCTCTTCTCTTTGCTCCAGCATCTGGTAACCGCCATTCTACTCTCTGTCTCTGAGTTAGACTTTTTTAGGCTCCACACATAAGTGAGATTATGTGGTATCTGCCTCTCTGTGACTGGCATATTTCACTTAACATACTGTTCCATAGGTTTACCATCTTGCTATAGGTGACAGGATTTCCTTCTTTTTTTAAGGTATTAAAAAAAAAAAACCAGTCCATTGTGTATATACATCACATTTTCTTTACCTACTCATCCACTGATGGACACTAAAGTCAATTCCATGTTTTGGCTATTGTAAATAGTGCTTCAATAAACATGGAACCATGGATATCTCTTCAACATACTGATTTCATTTCCTTTCATCTATACCCAGTAGTGGCATTACTGATTCATATGGTAGATCTATTTTAAAATTTTGAGAAACCTCCATACTGTTTTCCATAATAGCTGTGCTAATTTACATTCCCATTAACAGTGCGTAAGGGATCCCTTTTCTTTGCTTTCTTGCCAATACTTATATTTTGTCTTTTTGATAATAGCCATTCTCATAGGTGTGAGATGGCATCTCATTGTGGTTTTAATTTGCATTTCCCTGTGATTAGTGATGTTGAGCATTCTTCATATACCTGTTTGCCATTTATATGTCTTCTTTTAAGAATGTCTATTTAGGTCTTTTGCCCATTTTGGATATTTGTTTTCTTGCTATTGAGTTGTTTTGGATATTAACTCCTTATTAGATGTATGGATTGAAAAAATATTTTCTCCCATTTCATAGTTCATCTCTTTACTCTATTGATTGGTTCCTTTACTGTGCAGAAGCTTTTTAGCTTGATGTAATCCCATTTGCCTATTTTTGCTTTTGTTGCCTGTACTTTTGGGGTCATACCCCAAAAAATCATTGCTCAGAACAATGTCATAGAGCATTTCCCTTTTTACTTGTTATTTTAAGTTTATTTTATTAGAGATGTGGGGTACAAGTAAGGATTAACTACTCAAATAAGCTGCATGTAGGTGAAGTTTGGGTCTCCAACTGGCCTTCACTTCCCCTGGTTTGGGACTAAGTACGCTTTGTGTTGTTACATGCCCCCAATTCCTCCCTCCTCTCGTAGTGCCCAGCAATCCCTCCTTTGTGCTATTGTGATTAATATTCACATCCCACTATGAGTATTCATGCAGTATTCAGTTCTTTGTTTCTGTAATAGATCACTAAGTATGTTGGTCTCCAACTTCATCTAATTTGCTGCAAATTCCATGATTTTGTTCTTCTTTATGGCTGTATAATACTACATCATGTATATATACCACATTTTCTTTATACAATCCACTTTCAATGAGCAGTATGGTTGATCCCATGTTTTTGCTATTGTGAATGTACAGCTATAAGTATGCACGTGCAGGTATCTTTTTGGTAGAACAATTTATGTTCTTGCAGGTATATTCCCAGGAGGGGGACTCCTGGATCATATAGTTTCAGATCTTACATTAAAGTCTTTAATCCATTTTGAGTTGATTTTTGTATATAGTGCAAAATAAGAGTTTAATTTCATTCTTCCACATACGGATATCCAGTTTTTCCAGCGCCATTTACTGAAGAGACTGTCCCCTCTTCATTGCATATTCTTGGCATCTTTGTAGAATATCAATTGGCTATGAATGTATGAATTTACTTCTGGGCTCTCAATTCTATTCCATTGGTCTGTGTGTCTGTTTTTATGCTGGTACCAGGCTGTTTTGATTACTATAGCTTTAGTAGTGTGATGTCTCCAGCTTTGTTCATTTTGCTAAAGATTGCTTTGACTATTTGGGGTCTTCTGTGGTTCCATATAAATTTTACGATTTTTTTTTCTATTTCTATGAAAAATAACATTGAGATTTTGGTAGGAATTTCACTGAAGCAGTAGATCACTTTGGGTGGTATGGACATTTTAATATTATTAATTATTCTGGTCCATGAACACATTAAATCTTTCTATTTATTTGTGTCCTCTTCCATTTCTTTCATCAATGTTTTATAGTTTTCATGTACTGGTATTTTTACCTCCTTGGTTAAACTTATATGTATTTTATTTTTATAGCTATTATAAATGGAATTGTTTTCTTGATTTCCTTTTGGGATAGTTCACTGTATAGTTAATATATACAAATGCTTCTAACTTTTGTGTGTTGATTTTATATCCTGCAACTTTATTGAATTCATTCATTAGTTCTAACAGATTTTTGGTGGAGTCTTTAGGATGTTTTATATATAAGATCATGTCATCTGACATATTTTTCAGTTTAATAGGGGAAAAGGCACATGTTTTTGATATCTTTACTATTTCTTAAGACAATGATTATTGAAAAAAAAATTTGAATCATTTGCAACAAAAACCAGAAGTTTAAAATTTTCATTGATTACAGTACAAAAAAAGCTTCTAAGAATTTCTAGACTAAAAATGAACTTATTGAGTTAATGCATGTATTACTGAGTTAATGCACATCTATATGTAAACCCTAATTCATAGATCCTGAGGATTTTCAGAATCTACCCTTTGAAAGACAGTTTTTCCGTTGGCTATAGTCCAGAAAATGCTATTCTCATTGATTTGAAAAGACTGTCAATGTGCTAAAATTGCTTTGCACTCACACCAATGAAGTTAATAATCCAAGTACTCGTTGAATCTTTTTACATAGACCCAAGATTAGAATATATTAGAGTTTCCTGCCATTAACAATCCATTTCACTTCCTTAGGAAACGATGAAAAGCTAACACTCATATTAATCAGACTCTCTTGCAATCATGTTCCGGAAATACAGACTGCTCAGCATTGTAAGACACTTAGCTCTACTTAATCAATCACTCAAGTCAACTAGGAACACCGAGTCCTTCACAAATGCTTAAGATATAGATTCTACTGTGTCTTGGATCCGTTCTCACTTGGCACTTTCAACTTTAGATCACTAGCATTATGTTGTAGAAAGGGCTCAGGTTTCAGATATTAGACTGAATGTGAATTCTAACTACAGTGTTTATTGGCTGTGTGACCTAGGGTGAGTCCATTGAACCAAGTCTCTTTCCTCATCTGAAAAACCAAGATAACACTACTTCACATAGGGTTGTTCCAAGTGTTAGATGAAATCATATGTATAAAGATCTGTAAGCTATTAAGCATTTTACAGATATCAACAATTTTGATAGGCATAAAAGTCAATTTCACTTTAAGGTATACAACAATGGATAGAAGTTCTATGTGCCAGTAAAAGTAACTGTCAATTAGTGTCTGAATTTTCTTTCAACAATATATACAATTTGGTTGAATATTTTCCCAGTCAAATTTATATAATATTTTCTAACATTTGACTACCCATATCCCATTTTTAAAAATCAGTTATTTCATGACAAGGCAAAATGTCCTTTTTATATAACCCTAGGTCAAGGATAAATGGCAACTCTGTACAGCTCTTTGGGGGCATGAACATTTGAAAAAAAATGTACAAGGGCAAAGCCAAATTCTACTCAGATCTTTTTCCTAACAATGAATGGCATTACTTAATCAGAGTTCATTCATAAAAGATTTATAATACATCAACCTTTTTCTCAGATGACATTTTCTGTAACTGAACTGGTCCCAAAAATCTTTTCTGCTTTTTTTTAATGGTTGTTAATTATTAACAGTAATCTTTAGGTTCTAAACATAAAGTTATACACTCATAACCACATCAAGTTTTTGTAAGGTGTTATGTTTTTAAATATATATTTTCTAAAACATTATTCTGATTTCCATGATACAGGTATATGCATAACAAAGTTTTTAAAAATAGTATACTTAATAATATGAGAAACATGGTAGTTTATAAATTTTTCCATTATGACAAGCCACTTATAAATCTTTGTATGTATATAATGTACCGATGGAAAAATAGGAATGCATAAAACAAATCCTATTGCCATCTGTTTCATTCATACTATCAATAAAAATTTCACTGAATACCTACTATATGCTAAGTACTGTTCTAGGTTCCAGAGACACGGTCAGTAGTGGACAAGCAGACAGTCTCTGTTTTCATGAGGTTTATACGCTGGTAGGTAAGACAAACAAATGTATATTTATAATTTCAGGAAGTGATTATTACTATGAAGAAAAATAAACCACATAGAGAGTGACTAGCATGCTGACGTGAGGTAGATATTTAAATAGAAAGGTGAGAGAAGGTATTTCTGAGGAGGTATATGACGTACATGTCTGAAGAAAGAGAAGTCCAAGAAGAGAAAGCAGCAAATATCTTTATGTTGGCTAAGGTACTGAGGAGGAAACAAGCCAGGGTATTTGGTAAAACAAAGGAAGATTGTATAGCTCAAGAGGAATGAGTAAGAAGGAAAATAGTAGGAAATGAAGTCAGATCACACCTGTAGGCCATGATCAACTTTGTTGTGGGAAACATTGAAAGATTTTGAGTAAAAAAACAACATGATATGACTTATCTTTAAATAACTACTCTGGTTGCTATTTGGAGAATAAACTACAGGAAGCCAAGAGAGAAAACAGGGCTATCAGTAAGGAATCTACTGCAGTGCTCCAGGCAGGAGACGCTGGTTGAGAGCAGAGGCAGAAGACGTATGGAGTGGTCATGTTCTGAATATATTTTAAAGGTTGAAGTGGCAAGAACTACTGATGAATTGAATGATGATGTGAAGGAAAGAGAAAAATCAAGGGTTCCTCTTACTTGTGGGCCTTAATACTATGTAAGTGGCAGAGTCATTTAGTGAGGTGGAGAACACTTGGGAAAGAGTTGTTTTCATAATAAAAACTAAGAGATCTATTTCAGATGTGATTAGCTTGAATTACCTATTAAATAACCTAGTGGAGGTATTTAAACATAAATCTGGTGTAATGACATTGAATTAGCTCACTTAGGAAGTAAGAACAGAAAGGAAAAGATTTATGAACTGGTTCTACAATATTTACAAGCAGGAAAGAAAAAGAGACAGCAAACAAGGCTAAGAAAGAGTAGTCAGAAATATAACTGAGCAGACTTTATGAATATGAATATGTTGCTCTCTACTCTGGATTTCTCCATCTTGAATGGAGGCCCCCAGGGCATAAGCAATTCAACTTTGCGTTTTTCATGAGAAACTGAAACCCAGAAAAATCAAATAACTTATGCAAAGTTAGCCTACAAAATTAGCATAACCATAACTAGAACTTAAGTTTGCTGATATAAAAAACTCTTTATATCTCTATCATAAAGAACTACTTATGAGTAACTAGACGGAGGTAGCAAGAACAGAATAATAATTTTTATTTTTATTTATTTACAAAGATTTGGTAACCACGTTTTTAAATGAACTTAAAAGAATTGTTTTACATCACCTCCTAAAATAGTGATTAGCACATTTTAGATGCTCAATATTTACTCAGTTAATAAATGAACACACTATATTTTTTCTTATCAAGACAAAATAATTTACCTTACAATTTTGAAATTCAACACTTATTTTAAATCTGAAGCAATAGCATAAATTCCATATTATCAAATATCTAAGTCTCAAAATTTAGGAGAAAAAGTAAAATTTTTAAAAATGTGGTCTTTACAATATAATGAAAGAACAAACCTGCATAAAATAATAAAAAGTACATAATTTGTTAACTGACAATCAGTACAATTTACTATGTATGCCAAAAGAACTCTGAACATTTTTATATATGTATAATTAACGTTTAATATAGCAAACAAAAACAAATGTGTACATATTCAAATAAATGAAAAAGAAAAACAAAACCACAGATGGCATACCAGCACATTTTGTGAATCCTACATGAATATAATTGATGTTGTTGTCATCACTTCTAAATGAAGTTTTTAAAAAATTATGGCCAAGTCTTACATAAAACTATGTAGCAAGTGATTAAAATTTAGTCTAAGATATTTTTTTCCAAGATCATATTCTTATATACAATTAAAGAACTGTAAGCATAGCAAATGATAAGTAACTTTCTCTATATGTAGAACCTATAAATATGGATTAAGGTGCTACCAACTTTGACTATTCCTAACTAAAAATAGATTGATAGTATCACATGACTGACTCTGGAAATCTCAACTAGCTGACATCTAGAGTCTCCTTATGAAGACCTATATGTTTTTGCCTCAAATAACATAATCTGGATTTACACTAAACATGCATATTCTTATTTTTCATTAAGTGGCCTCTAAAACTCATTATCTTGCAGCTTGAAGTGTACATCTACATACATAGTTGGCCCTTGTAGTTGGCGGGGTTCAGCACCTGCAGATTTGACCATATGCTGATTGAAAATGTAGTTAGGTCTATGATGATTGTGTCAGTATTGAACATGTACAAGCTTTTTTCTTATTATAATTACCTACACAATACAGTATAAGAACTATTTATACAGCATTTACATTGTGTTAGGTATTATAAGGAATCTAGAGATGATTTAAAGTATACACAAGGATGTGTGAGGATATATGGAAATACCACATCATTTTATATAAGAGACTTGCACATCACAGATTTTGGTATCCCCTGAGGTCCTGGAACCAATCCCCCATAGATACCCAGGGAAGACTGAACTTTCTGTCAATAAGATAATATTGCAGTAATTTGGAATACTTTTCAAATATAAAAGAGAAACTAGCAAAAAAATATATATCATAGAGATGAACCTGGAGCAGTAAGTAACCCAAAAATAAATAATTTGTTCATTATATGTTTTGAAAAAATGAATTGGGCTTGTGGCAAACATTATGTTCTTTCACATTGTATAGGCCGCTGCAGATTCAATATCACACTGAGAGCATTTTGAGTGATAATTGATGCACCTCCCTATGTCATCCCTCTTAGAAGACATCATAATTTTTTAAAATAGGGCACTAGCTTTGAAAAAGATCAAAGCACCAACATTTTTTTTTTCTTTTTTGGAGTTGGAGTCTTACTCTGTCACCCAGACTGAAGTGCAGTGGCACGCTCCCCGGCACCGCAACCTCAACCTACTGGACTCTGGCGATCCTTCCGCCTCAGCCTTCCAAGTAGCCGGAATTACAGGCATGCACTACCACGCCTGGCTGATTTTTTGATTTATTGTAGAGATGAGGTCTCGCTGCCCAGGTGGGTCTCGAACCCGTGGTCTCAGGCAATCCACCCACCTCTGCCTCTCAAAGTGCTGGGATTACAGGCTGAGCCACCAAGCCTGGCCAGCACCAACATTTTCATTTGCATGATACATGACAACCTAAGGCTTTGTAATACAAGGCAATGTACATGAGTTCAATTTTACATTCTTATACTAAGTTAGTTGAAAATAGATTCCATTCATTTTAGTGTGTATATTCTAGGTTTAGTACTTAATTTAACAAGTAAGAACAGGAGTATGTACTGCTTAACATCCTATTATTTACTAGGGGAAGTGAATGAGTCAGAGGCAGGGACAGCAATCATTGGGTTATGCTAGACATTAAGTATCTAATGTCCTAATTGAGACAAGTGCATTAAACTAATCAAATCCATTAAACTGAGTGAGTTTTATGACAACCATGTACAGCACAAAAGGAATAAATGAGTTAACAGGCAAGATACTTAAAATGAAAATACTAACTAGTTCTTTCAAATTATCATTTTTTTCAAGTTGAATTTAGTTTTGTTAGATTAAAAAAGTAAAACAATTCAGAGAAAATGTTAACAATACCTACAGTCTAGAAAAAAGTAAAATTTAATAATTGTGCATCCTTTTCTTAAACACCAGCCGGGTATGTTAGATGAGCTGTGGAAATCTTTATTTTCACGATAGTATGAATTTACATATGTGATCCATATCTATCTTTTAACCTATTTTCCTCATGGAATAAAATGGCTAAAAATGAAATATATATTTATACAGTTTTATGTTTACATGCTTGCTCTACAGTGATAAAATTTTATGATGATACTTGAAAATACAATACAATATCATACAAATATAGGTAGCTGACATGTAGTATAAGACTGAGATTATTTAACATGGCATATAACATCAACTCACCTAGATATATCAAAAAGAGAAACTAACTTGCAAACACTCAAGTGATTAAAAGGTAAGACTGGGAAACAAAAAATAACAATTTTAAAAAACTTTAAAAATCAATCTAGCATTCCACTTGACAGAATAATTGTTTTTACTTGAGAACAATTCTGACCTTGTCTTTTGAATGCAAATTTTTAAAAGATTAAAAAAACAAAAGTCAGCCGGCTGGGTGGCTCAACCTGTAATCCCGCGCCTTTGGGAGGCTGAGGTGAGTGGATTGCCTGAGCCCGTGGGTTCGAGACCTGCCTGGGAAGCAAGATCTCATCTCTACAATTAATCAAAAAATCAGCCAGGCATGGTAGCGCATGCCTGTAATTCCAGATACTCGAAAGGCTGAGGCGGAAGGATTGCCGGAGCCCAGCAGGTTGAGGCTGCGGTGGCCGGGAGCGGCCGCTGCACTCCAGTCTGGGCGACAGAGTGAGACTCCAACTCAAAGAAAAAAAAAAAAAAGAAAGTCATAGTCATGAATTTCACCCACTCCCCTTCCAAACGTGTCATCTATCATGGAAAACAGGATTATTACATACAACTCTACCTTTGGAATATATATATATTTTCCACTTTTCTAAATATAATAATTTGGTACTGATTTTGATGACATTCTATAATCTGTGAAATTTCAATATTTTTTTCTTCTGTGGCTATAGGAAAAATCTGGCATGTATATACATGAACACTCACTTTCAGGCAAACTACATTAGAACATTTTATCATTCTGATACACTGGTATTATTTTCTAGCACTAAACATTATATGGCTATAAAAATAAAATTCTCACAAATCAAGATTGTTAATGAATAAATTGATCATAATATAATATTAGTTTGGTTTTAGCAATGATAGAAAATAAATCTATTAGCTATATATATATTTCTTACCTTATAATGATAATGTGACAAGAGGGCATACAAATATATATCACATTTCTGCAATTAGGATTTCTATTATCTTGTTGACTTGGAAAATCTATTATTTCTTCAATCAAAGTGCCTTATCTGGAGGATTTTTTTTAAACTCCTAAATATTATTTTGTCATTTGGTTAAAAAGACAACCACCATTAACACTTTAGAAAGCCATGATTAACAGAAGAGCCAGGCAATATCATAAAGAAATTGTGGACTGAAGGAGGTAGAAGACTTTGTTTTATCTCATTAGCTTTGAGGTATTAGGCAACTCATTTAAAATCTTCCTTAGTTTCCATTCCCTTATTTTAAAAACAGTAGACAGAGTAAGTGAGCATATCTAATAATCTCCAAAAGTCCCTCTAAACCGTAACTAAAATTAGCAAGGAAAAAAAAATCTTATGCAACCAGAATCAGAATACAAAGCTGCTGAATAGATGAAAAAAGTAGCATAGATATATTTAGATATAGATATGAAAATTATTAGTACATGCAGGCTACTGTACTTGAAATAATTTCTCTTGGCTACTCCCAGCTCTTATCACTTTTAAGAAAACTGATGACATGAAGACAGCAGGTTTTGACATCATTATTCTTAGCAAGGCTTTGTATTTTGTTTTTATTCTTCTCAAGAATAAGTATGTTTGGATTTAGCTTCTGAGAAGGATGTAGGACATCATGGTGGAGCAACACTCAACAACCAGGAAAAAAAATCTGATATACTTTAAAAATTATTTTTATGATCAAATTATGGAAGAAATAAGAATTTTGGATTAACTAAAATTCCAAAGATAAAAAAGCCTTTCCTATGTAAGCTGACAATTACTAGCTGTTTTCTTTCCTGAAGACATTTGCTAATTCTTGGTGTGAGTTAAGAATAAGATTTGAACCAAGAGGAGAAACTATGTGAAGAAAGAGAAACTAGTAGGGCTTTTCATATTCTCAAGGGTTGTCATGACAGTTTGGAAACCAAATGAGTACCAAATACAGAGTTGATTTCTTTCAAGAAATATTTGTTGAGTCCTGGGAGGTGTGAGAGGCTGCAGGTCTGGATCTGAAACTTTAAAATGGTAGCTTGAAATCTCCCACGCACATAGTGTTTATGAGACAAAGTCTCACTAGAGAGAAGAACTCTGTAACAAACACATAACTAGTCTCCCCTCAAGCAATGTACCAAAATTGAAGGTGCATGGGTGGCAGGCTAATGGGCTAATCTCAAACCCTCTAAAGGGAAGTTCCAAAGTCAAGAAGACAAAGATCTGCCTCTCACACAAAAGTCTAGAAAAGCCATGCCAAAGAAATGGGCAAAACAAAAGTAGACCGAGTTTTAATAAAACTCCAAACTAACTATTATCTATCTAAATGTCTGACTGGACAGAGCTCCTATTGCAAAGAAGGGGGAGTAGTACCCTTACTGAAGATAACATCTGGGGTACCTAAGGTTCATTTTATAAACAATGTTAGAATTGCAATACAAGGTTGCTAGGTACAAAGAGGCCAAAAAATGTGACCAATACCCAAGGAGAAAAAAAAAGCAGAACCAGAAATGTTGTTTAGCAAATAAAAATTTAAAATACTAAGGCTGGCTGGGGGCAGTGTGACTCACACCTAGAATCTCAGCAATTTGGGAGGCTGAGGTTGGAGAATTGCTTGAGGTCAGATCAACCTGATCAACACAGTGAGACCCATTCCTATAAAAATTTAAGTAAATAGATAAGGCTAATATCTTAAAGAAAAGGGTAAAATCTGGGGTAAAAGAATGATAAGATGGCTAATCTCACCAAAATTAGAATCCATTTCTTAAAAAGAAGAATTAAATGAACATCCTAGAACTGGAAAATGCAGTATCTGAAATTTAAAAATGAGTTTCATGGCAGGCTAGACACACAAGCAGAGAGAATTAGTAAACTCCAGCACAAGCTGACAGCAAATATCCATTCTGAAGCACAGCAACAACAACAACAACAACAAATGGAAAAAACAAAACAATGCTCCTTTTCATATATATATCTGTCACCTATGTGTGTGGTATTGTTCTGTTTCAGGGCTCCAATCTGTCCTGGCCTTGTTTCTTCATCTTTGTGTCTATACCACACTGCTTTAATTACTATAAAGTAGAACAAATCCCACTTCCTGTTCTCTGTTATTAATGATCATCATGGCTACTTTTAGTCCTTTGCAAATCCATACAAATTTTAGAATCACATTACAAATTTCTGTGTAAAAGCTATTGTGATTTTTGAATGGGTTTGCATATGGGGGGGTATCCAAAACCCCTGAAATTTAATTATTAGAAATTGTGTGTTTATTCTTACATGTTTAAACATCAGTCATCTTCAACGTATTCTCCCTTTGACACACTATACCTACAGAGTCGCTTTTTCCACTGCTCAAAACAGTGTTTGAACTTGTCCGCTTTGATGCCTTTTAGTGTCTCTGCCATTTTGTTCCACCTCTTCTGCATTGGAAAACTATTTCCCTTTGAGGACTTTTTTCATCTGAGGAAACCAAAAAACATTGCTTGGGATAAGACTGGATGAATAGAGAGGGTGGGGCATGGAGATCACGCCGTTTTTGGTCAAAAACTGCTGAAACTCAGCCATGTGGGCAGGTGCACTCGTAAATCACCCAAAAAGAAACTGGCAAATGCCTTGAAATATTAAAAAAAAAAAAAATTCACTGAAGCCAAACACAGCCTCTCACAACAATGATAGCTGGTACACTGATGTCAGTGGGTTCCTAGAACACTTACCTAGCAGAGGAAGCCTGTACTACAAGGGGCCTGTCCTCAAAAATAAAAAATTCCAGTTTTATGGGGTTCTCCCCTTGTACACATTAACTTGAGGAAAATTGACATTTAACACTATTGAATCTTTCAATCATGAAAGTTTTGATCTTTATAATTATTCAGGTCTTTCTGAAAAATGTTCTCTCATTGAAGTTTTTTCGTTTTCTCCATAGTGATTTTCACATCTTACATATATATATTCCTTTTTTTTTTTTTTTAAGAGTCGGAGTCTCACTCTGTTGCCCAGGCTGGAGTGCAGTGGCACACTCAGTCACCCCTGCCTTGACCCGCTGGGCACCAGCTTATCCTTCCACCTTAGTCTTCCAAGTAGGCAGAACTACGGGCACACGCTACCACGCCCAGCTAATTTTTTGTTTGTTTGTTTTCTAATGTAGAGACGAGGTCTCGCCAAGTTGCCCAGGCTGGTCTTGAAGCCTCGGGCTCAGGCAATCCACTTGCCTCGAACTACCAAATCCTGGGGTTACAGGCTGAGTCACTGAGCTCGGCCATATATAAATATATATTCTTAAGAAATAGATACCTTTTGACATTTTAATAAATATAATCTTTACAAATTTTTATTTCTAACTGGTTGGTGTTGGAATATAGAAATACTATTGATTTTGTATATTGATTTTTGTACCCAACAATCTTGCTAAGCACTTATTAAAATTCATAATTCATCAGTTGACTATTTTATATTTCCTACCTATACAATAATACCATCTATGAACACGAAGTTTATTTCTTCTTTTCCAATTCTTATCCATTTTCCTTTTTTTTGAGTAGGAGTCTCACTCTATTGCCCAGGCTGGAGGGCAGTGGCATGCTCACAGTACCGCAGCCTTGACCTGCTGGACTCAGGCAATTCTTCTGCCTCAGCCTTCCAAATAGCTGGAACCATAGGCATGTACCACCATGCCCAGCTAATTTTTCTTGATTTACTGTAGAGATAAGGTCTCACCATGTTGCCCGGGCTGGTCTTGAACCCATGGGCTCAGCAATCCTCTCACCTTGGCCTCTCAAAGTGCTGGGATTATAGGTATGAGCCACTGTGCCCAGCCCATTTTCCTGTTTTTGTCTTACGACACTGCCTTGAACTCCAATACAACAATGAACAGAAGTAGTAATAATAGGCATTTTTGTGTTATTTCTGATTTCAGAAAAATTTTAAAATGTTTTACCTATAGTTATATGTTTTTGTATTTTTATTTTTTATAAAATTTATTTATATTTTATATTTTGTATCGTAAGTATTTTATCAATCATAAATGTTTTATTATGATACTAAAGAAGTTCCCTTCTATTCCTTTTCTGTAATGAGTTTCTTTAATAAATGAATGCTGGGGGAGTTGGGGAATAGAAAAAATATAATAGCAAATGAATGCTAATTTTCATTTGTCAGGTTTTTGTTTTTTTTCATTCATCTGTTGCAGTGGTCCCCAACCTTTTTGGCATCAGGGACCGATTTCGTGGAAGACAATTTTTCCATGAACCAGGCAGTGGGGGATGGTTTTGGGACAATTCAAGTCAATTACATTTATTGTGCACTTCATTTATATTATTATTACACTGTAATATATAATGAAATATATAGCATCACTGCCTCAGCTCCACTCAGATCATCAGGCATTAGAGTCTCATAAGGAGAGTGCAACATAGATCCCTCACCTGCACAGTTCACATTAGGGTCTGTGCTCCTATTAGAATCTAATGCCACTGCTGAAAACCATAATCATATAAATAGTAACAACTTCAAAGAGCCCAGGAGGTTTGTAAGATTTATAACCTCAACAATTTAGAATTATCTAAAGAAATATAATCCCACCTATTACCAAAATAAAAACTTGTAATCTATGGAAGTTTAAAAACTAAAAGTTAACGTTGCCATCAGTTTCTCATAGATAAGCCACAGAGCTTAGGGAGAAAAGGAGTATAGTAAAAAGTTTTGGTTTATATACCTATAACAGGATGCACCATAGGGACATTCAGGCCGGTCATCTGTTTCATCTTGACCCATGATTTGTATACTTTGATAATCACTATCCCCGGGGTGGCTGAAGTGTTGAAAATGAACAGGATTCTTCCTAGGAGGTGGACAAATATACTGTCAGAAAAAAACAAATTAGTAGGATATTCTAGATTTTAAGACGATATAGCAGGAAACCAAGCACTATATACCTGATTATTTCAGAATATGCACCAACATGCTACATTGATGACATGAACATAGGTGGCATCAACCTGCTACACTGACAACATAAAGTTAATGGCATTTAGTCAGTATAAGACTCATGGTAACATAATACATTTCTGATGTCACAAAATAGGCCATGAATGTCAACAGACAATTGGCAAATATTACTATATATAGAACATATAAGTGTATAATATATATATGAATATCATAAGCATATATAGCTTTTAAAGACTTTTATAAAATGAACACATATATGCAACCTCTGCTACAATAAAAACCAAACCATTAACAACATTTTAGGAAGTTCCCACACACCCTTTAATCATTAAACCCATTTTACTACCAAAGTTAACAATTCTGTCTTCTAAAAGTGTTTATCAAACTTTTTTGGTCTCAAGATTCCTTTTCACTCTAAAAAAATTATTAAAGTTACAGAAAGCTTTTGTTTACATAGGTTTTTTACCTATGTATTTTATTTTATTTGAAAATAAAAATGCTATTGAAAAAATATACTTATAGATTTAAATAAAATAATAAATGCTTTATATGTTATCATAAATATCTTAACATAAAACTCTTAGTTTCAAAAAATTCATAGAGATGTTGTTTTATACTCTGAACATTTCCTTAATGTCTGGCTTAAGAGAAGGCAGCTGCGTTCTCACATCTGCTTCTATATTCAATCATTAACAATAATATATGTCATGTGAACTCTAGAAAACACTACAAAGGCACAAACAAAACAGTCCTAGTATTATTATGAAAATAGTTTTGACCTAATAGATATCCTAAAAGTGTTCCAGGGATTTCTAGGAGTCTTTGGATCATAATTTAAGAAGTGATATTATAAAACAACAAATCAGTGTTGTCTGTTTTTGAGTTTAAATGGAACTATATACTAGAAGGTGCCTCTTTGAGTCTGCCTTTTTATGTTTTTATATTTAACCCATATTGCTACATGTAGCATTAGTACATTTTCATTACTATGTAATATTCCATTTTATGAATTATTACAATTTATTCATTTAAAAAATTGATACATTTAAAAAGTTGATGAACTTTTGGGTGCATTCCAACTACTGACTTTTAAAAAAATAATACTGCAGTGAGGATTCTAATATAAGCCTTCTGGAGTACATATATGTTTTCCTAGGGATGCAGTTAGTACTGCTCATAGGGTATGTGTACAGTCAATTTAGTAAATATTGCCAAATTTCTAAAATGAATGTACCCATTTTCACACCCACTAGCAGATTCTTAGAGTTCCAGTATTTCAACAATCTCAAAAACATCTGATGGTATCAGGTTTGTTTGTCTGTTCATTTTAATATAGTAGTAGTTATAGCAGAGCTTGGCAAACTATTAACAGCAAGTCAAATCGGGTCCACTGCTTTTTATTGATTGTGGTAAAAATAATACGTAACATAAAACTGACCATCTTAACAACTTCTAAATGTACAGTTCAATAGTGTTACGCATGTTCATATTGTTATGCAATCAATCCCAATGTTTTCATCTCCCCAAACTGAAACTATACACTCATTAAACAACTTCCCAGCATCTCCCTTCCCTCCACTCACATCCACCATTCTAATTTCTGTTTCTTCCCCCAGCCGCTGGTAACCGCTGTTCTAATTTCTCCTTTTATGAGTCCAACTACTCTAGATACCTCCTGTAAGTGGAATGATGCAGTGTTTGCCTTGTGATGGGTTTATTTCACTTGTGGTCCTCGAGGCTCCTACATGTTGGCGCATGGGTCAGAATTGTCCTCGAGGCTCATCCATGTTGGAATACGTGTCAGAATTGCCTTTCTTTGTAAGGCTGGATAATATTCCACCGCTTGTACACGTCACATTTTGTTTATCCGTTCAGTAGCTGATGGGCATTTGGGTTGCCTCCAGCTCTTGGCTACTGTGAATGGTGCTGCTATGACCATGGGTGTGCAGCTAACTCTTTGAGATCCCGCTTTCAATTCTTTTGGATATATGCCTAGAAGTGCAATTTTTGTATCATATGGAGATTCTGTTTTTAATTTTTTGAGGAACTCCATACTGTTTCCCACAGAGGCTGCACCATTTTATACTGTCACCAACAATGTACAAGATTTCCAATTTGTCCACATCTTCACCAACACTTGTTATTTTCTATTTTGTTTTGTTTTTGAAAGTAGTTAGCCCAATAAGGGTGAGGTGATATCTCACTGTGATTCTGATTCGCTTTTCTTGAATAATTAGTGGTGCTAAGCATATTTTCAAATACTTTTGGTTGTTTGTATATCTTCTTTAGAGAAACGTCTACCCAAGTCCTTTCTCCATTTTTGAATTGGGTAATTTGTTTTTTGGATGCCGAGCTGTTAATTCACTCTGTTAATAGAGTCCTTTGATGAACAGAAGTTTTTAATTTTGGTATAATCCAATTTGTGTTTTTTTGTTTCTGTTGCCTGTGCTTTGGTGTGATACTCAAGATATTGTTGTCAAACTCAGTGGCATGAAGATTTTCCCCTATGCTTTCTTTTAAGAGTTTTATATTTTAGGTCTTATATGTAGGTCTTTGATCCATTTTAAATTATATTTTGAATATGGTTTAAGGTAAGCATCCAACTTAATTCTTTTGCATGTGAATATCCAGTTTTCCTAGTAGTATTTATTGAAAAAAACTATCCTTTCCCCCATTGAAATTGTCTTGACATCATTGTTGAAAATTATTTGACATATATGAGGATTTATTTCTGGGCTTTCTAGTATATTCCATTGGTCTACATGTCTGTCTTTATGCCAGTATGACACTGTAGTTTTGTAATCAGTTTTCAATTCCTCCAACTTTGTTCTTTCTAAAGATTGTTTTGGCTATTTGGGATCCCTTGAGATTTTATATGATTTTATGATAAATTTTTCTACTTCTGTAAAAAATACATATATATTGGAATTTTGATAAAGATTGCATTAAATCTGTACGTCACTTCAGGTAGTATTAACAGCTTCACTTCCTATGTGTTTGCGCAATATGACAGCAGAATTCAGCAGTTGCAACAAAGACCATATGGCCCAAGAAGCCAAAAATATTTACTGCTTGGCACTTTAAAAACTTTGACAACCCTGATCTGTAGAATTGTGTTTTAAAATGTTTCTCCAATAACTAATTATGCTAAAAATCTTCTTACATGCTTATTGGCCATTTGAATATCCTCTTTAGTGAAGTGCATTTTGCTTTTTTTTTTTTTAACTGAGCTGGATATCATTTTCTTACTGATTGCTAGTTATTTATATTGGATACAACTCCCTTGACATATGTATAACAAATATCCTCATCTACTTTCTGCTTGCCTTTTAAATATTATATTTCAGCTGGGCTTGGTGGCTCAGCCTGTAATCCCAGCACTTTGGGAGGAAAAGATGAGAGGATTGCCTGAGACCACGGGTTTGAGACCAGCCTGGGCAACATGGCAAGAGCCCATCTCTACAATAAATCAAAAAATTAGCCGGGCATGGTAGCATGTGCCTGTAATTCTGGCTACTTGGAAGGTTGAGGCGGAAGGATCGACAGACCCCAGCAGGTCGATGCTGCGGTGGCCGTGAGCGTGCCACTGTACTCCAGCCTGGGCGATGAGGTGAGACTCTGACTCAAAAAAAGTAAATAAATAAAATATTATATTTCAATTTAATGAAAAAGATAATTTTAATATAGTCCAATTGATCAACTAGATTACATTATTATGATTTCTTTGTTTTACAGACGCTTGAGAAATTTTTGTCTGTCCCATGCCATTAATACATTAACTTTTCTATGTTATCCTCTACTAACTTTATTTTTATTTTACATTTAAAATTTTTTTACTCCACCTGAAATTTATTTTTGTGATACGTATGAGGCAGGAGTTAAGATTCATTATTTTTCATATAAATATCCAATTACCAAAAACCACTGATCAAAAGTTCATGCTTAATCCACAGATCTGCAGTGAGACTTTTGACATAAATACAGACATGTATATTTGGTTTTGGACTCTGTATTATTTTGCATTGTCTATCCTTATACAAATACTACAATGCATTATATACTGAAGCTTTATAATAAGCCTTGATATCTGGTAGTGTCTGTCAAGTTTGCACTTGATTAGATTCGGTATTCTAGATCCTTTGCTATTCCACTGTAAAGTCAGTTTATCAACTCACACACACACAAACACACATGGGTACACATGCACACACATCCTACTGGGATTTTGACAAAGACTGCTTTAAGTTTATAGACCAATTTTTTTACAATATCAAGTCTTCCAATTCATATACCCATTTATTTAAGCCTTATTTAAATTTCACCATCATGTTACTATATGTCTTGCATATCTTTGTCAGATATAGCCCTAAAGGTATTTAAGGTTTGACACCATGGCAAAAGTTATCATTTAAAAATTTCTAATATTTATTGCTAGGATATAGAAATACGTTTATTTTTCTTTTTTTTTTTAATCGATATTTTTTATTTTGATATTGTGGGGTACAGTTAAGGGTTAGGTATACAAATATGCTTCATTCAGGCTCCCTTGTTGATAACTGGTGTCTCCCCATCTCCAGACAGATGTTTACTACCATTAGTCCCACCCCACCCCCATAGTTTCCCAACACTGTCAGTCACTTTCTTATAATAGTGCATTGGATGATCAAGGTCCACTATATGAGTGAGAATATGTGGTACTCAGATCTTTGTTTCTGTGAGAGGTCACTTAGTATTATAGACTCTAGCTCCATGCGGAATGCTGCAAAACTCATGATTTTGTTCTTTTTCATGGCTGCATAGTATTCCATCATGTATATGTACCACATTTTTTTTTATCCAGTTCTCTTTTGATGGACAGCGTGGTTGGTTCCAGGTTCTAGCTATTGTGAACAATGCTGCAATGAACATTCGTGTGCAGGTATCTTTTTTATAGAGTGATTTGAGTTCTTCAGGGTATATTCCCAATAGGGGGATTGCAGAGTCATATGGGAGGTTGATGTTTAGAGCTTTTAGGAATCGCCACACTGCTTTCCACAGAGGTTGCACTAGTTTACACTCCCACCAACAGTGTAGAAGTGTTCCCTTTTCGTCACACCCTCTCCAGCAGCTGTTATTTTTTGAGTTGTTGATAATTGCCATTCTGACTGGAGTTAGGTGGTATCTCAGTGTGGTTTAGATTTGCATCTCCCTGATGATTAATGAGGTTGAGCATTTCTTCATGGGTCTGTTGGCTGCTCAGATGTCTTCCTTTGTGAAGTGTCTGTTCATATCTTTTGCCCACTTTATAATGGGGTTGTTTTTTTCTTTTCAGCACATTTGAGTTCCTTGTAGATCCAGGATGTTAAGCCTTTGTCAGACCTAGAGTTGGCAAATACTTTTTCCCAGACTGTAGGCTGTCTTCCTGCTCTCTGATGGTTTCTCTGGCTTTGCAGAAGTTTGTCAGTTTAATGAGGTCCCACTTGTCTATCTTATCCCTTACGGCCTGTAAGTTTCAAGTTATGTTCAGGAATTGGATGCCAGTTCCAATTTCCATGAGGGTATGTCCTTCATTTTCTAAGCTTCTTATGGTTTGAGGTTTTATATTTAGGTCCCTGATCCATTTGGAGTTAATTTTTGTGTATGGGGATAGATGGGGGTCCTGTTTCAATCTTCTGCATGTGGTCAGTCAGTTTTCCCAGCACCATTTACTGAATAGGTTCTCCTCTCCCCAGTGGTAGGTGGTGGAGGCTTTGTCGAAGATAAGTTGGTTGAGAAATCGAGGTTTTGCTTCTGGAATCTCAATTCTATTCCATTGAACTATATGCCTGTCCCTGTACCAATAGCAAGTTGTTTTGATGATTGTAGCTTTATACTAAAGTTTGCAGTCTGGTAATGTGATACCACCTGCTTTGTTTTTTTTTTTTGCTGAGGATTGTTCTGGCTATTCTTGGTCGTTTCTGTTTCCATACAAATTTGTTGTTTTTTCTAAGTCTGAGAGGAATGTTGCTGGTAATTTGATAGGTATTGCATTGAATCTGTAGATTGCCATAGGTAAGATGGACATCTTCACAATGTTGATTCTTCCAATCCATGAGCATGGGATATTTTTCCACTTGTTTGTGTCATCTTTGATTTCTTTGAGCAGAGTTTTGTAGTTTTCATTGTAAATGACTTTCACATCTCTGGTTAGGAAGATGCCAAGGTATTTCATTTTTTTTGTGGCCATTGTGAATGGAATTGTGCTTTTCTTATTTGGATTTCTGTTTGATTATTATTGGTATAAAGAAATGTGATTGTCTTTTGCACATTTATTTTATATCCTGAGACTTTGCCGAAGGCCTTTACCAGGGTAAGGAGGTATTTGACAGATTCTCTTGGGTTTTCAAGGTATACGATCATGTCATCTGCAAAGAGATAATTTGACTTCCTCTTTTCCTATTTGGATACCCCTGATTGCCTTCTCTTCTCTGATTGCTCTAGCCAGGACGTTCAATACTATATTGAACAGGAGGGGTGAGAGTGGGCATCCTTTTCTTGTTCCAGTTTTCAGGGAAAATGGTTTCAATTTTTGTCTGTTTAGGAGTATGCTGGCTGTGGGTTTCTCGTAGATGGCTTTTACTACTTTGAGGTATGTTCCCTATATGCCTAGATGTTTGAGAGTTTTTATCAAGAAGGGGTGCTGGATTTTATCAAAAGCTTTTTCTGCATCTAATGATATAATCATGTGGTTTTTGTTTTGACATCTGTTGATGTATTTAATTACATTTATTGTTTTACGAATGTTGAACCAGCCTTGCATCCCAGGGATGAATCTTACTGTGTCAAAATGGATGATTTTTGAGATGTGTTGTTGAATCCGGTTTGCTAGGATCTTGTTGAGAATTTTAGCATCTATAAAATCCATCAAAGATATTGGCCTGTAGTTCTTTTTGTTGAATCTTTACATGGCTTGGGTATCAATGTGATGTTAGCTTCATAAAATGATTTGGGGAGGGTTCCATCTTTCTCAATCGCCTGAAATAGCTTCAGTAGGATTGGAATCAGTTCCTCCTTAAATGTCTTGTAGAATTCTGCTGGAAAGCCATCTGGCCTGGGGCTTTTTTTTTGTAGGTAATTGTCTTATTACATAGTCAATTTCCTTGATTGTTATTGGTCTATTTAGGGTCTCAATTTCTTCTTGTTTCAACCTAGGCAGGTTGTGTGATGACAGAAAGTCCTCCATTTCCTTAAGGTTTTCAAGTTTGTTTCCATACAAGTGTACATAGTAGTCTCTGATGATCTTTTGTATTTCTTCAGGGTCAGGTGTGACTTCATCTTTTGAGTTTCTGATTGTGCTTATTTGGGTTTTTTCTTTCTTTTTCTTGGTCAGTCTAGCTAGGGGACCATCGATCTTTTTTATCCATTTGAAGAACCAGCTTTTGGCTTCACTGATTTTTTTTGTACTGTCTTTTTGTCTTCTATGTCCTGGATTTGGGCTTTTATTTTGGTGATCTGGATTCTTCTGCTGAAATTAGGGCTTTT
>NW_007020227.1:47757-55274 GCF_000164805.1 Carlito syrichta
CTCTGTTTTCATTTCATCATTGACCCAGGAGTTGTTTAGCATCATGCTGTTTAGTGTCCACGTCTTTGTGGGTTTTGAGGAGACCTTGTTGGTGTCAATGTTTATTTTTATTCCACTGAAGGTGCATGGTAGAATTTTGGTCTTTTTAAATTTGCTTATGCTTGATTTATGGCTGATAATGTGGTCGATCTTGGAATACGTCCTATGTGGTGATGAGCAGAATGTGTATTCTGTGGTCTTTGGATGGAGTCTTCTGTAGGTATCAATTAAGTCCATTTGGTCCAAAGTCACATTGAGGTTCCGAATCTCATTGCTGATTTTTTGTCCCAATGATCTGTTGAGGTTGTGAGTGGGGTATTAAAGTCCCTGGTTATGATGGTGTTAGAGTCAATATCTTTCTTTAATTTTCCTAGGAGTTGCTTTATAAAAGTTGGTGCAGCTATGTTAGGTGCATATATGTTTAGGATAGATATTTCTTGTTGATGGAGTGAGCCTTTTATCACTATATAGTGGCCCTCTGTATCTTTTTAAATTTTTGATAGCTTAAGTGGCATTTTGTCTGAAATTAGGATCACGACTCCTCCTTTCTTTTGTGCTCCATTCACCTGGAAATTTGTTTCCCATCCTCTTACTTTGAGTCTGTGCATGTCCTTTCTAGTGAGATGGGTCTCTTGAAGGCAGTATATTGTTGCCTGGTGATATTTTATCCATTTTGCCATTCTATGTCTTTTCAGTGGTGCATTTAGTCCATTTACATTCAGGTTAATTATTGAAATGTGAGAGTTCATCCCTAACATGCAGTTCTTTTAGAGTTGTTCTTCCACTTGGTTTATTGTCTTTCTTTTGGTTTTGGGGTTGGTTCATATGTATTTTATTCTTTTTCCTGTACTCTTGTGAAAAATGTTGCTCTTTTTTCCGCTTTTCTTCTGTGTTTAGTACTTTCTTAAGTGTTTCATGTAGAGGTGGTTTGGTGGCAGCGTAAGTTCTTAGGGATTGGATATCTGGGAAAGATTTTAATTCTCCCTCGCTGATGAAGCTTAATCTGGCAGGGTAGGTTATTCTTGGTTGAAATTGTTTATCTTTTAGGACTTTGAAGATAGGGTTCCAAGCTCTCCTAGCCTGCAGGTTTTCTGCAGATAAATCTGCTACTATTCTAATTGGTTTTCCGTGGTAGGTAATCTGACCTTTTTCTCTTGCTGCCTTTAGGATTTTTTCTTTTATGCCTACTTTGTTTAGGCGAATTATTATGTGTCTAGGAATTGGTTTTCTCATTTGTTGTCTTGCAGGGGTTCTCTGGATCTCGTGTTTGAGTTTTTACATCATTGATTAGATAAGGGAAATTTTATTGAATGATCTCATGGAAGGTTTGTTCCAATGTGGTCTCTGTCTCTCTGCCTCAGGCAGACCAATTACTCTTAGGTTAGGTCTCTTGAGGTAATTGCTCATCTCTTGAAGGTTTTTTTTCTGTCTTTTTGAGCTTGTTTTCTGTGTTTTTGAGAGTTTGGGTTAGTTCTATATTTTGGTCCTCAAGCTCTGAGATTCTTTCTTCTGCTTGGGTAATTCTGCTTTCCATGCTTATCAGTTTATTGTTTATTTCATTCACAGTATTCTTTATTACTGTTATCTCAGATATCAGCTCCTTTCTAGTTTCTTCTTGAGTCTCCTCAATTTTTTTTAATCTCTCCATTAATGTCTTGATGTCTAGGGTTGTATTTTGAGACCATTCATTCGGGGGGGGGGGTTCTTCATTGTTTGCATTCCAAAGTCAGTTTTCTCAGTGTCTGCCCTCCCAGGAGTCTGGGAGAGACCCATATTCTTCTTTCGGTTTTTCTTCATTTGTGTAGATTTTTCTCTCTCGCCCCTTAGTGGATCAAGTTCCTGAGATGTAATCTCTAGCCTCTCTTCTCTGTTTCTGTTGCAAGCAGTTAGCTTGTTGCCTGGGAGATCTGTGACACTAGTCTCTATTCAGCATAGGGGAGGGGCTTTGTCTCCTGTTAATGACGTCACCATGGGAACCGAGGTGGAGGCTCTGATAGGTGGGTAGGGTGATGCGATGTAAATAGGCCTTGAAAATGGTGGAGGTGGTGGTTTTACTTTCACTTTTAGGGGCGCTCCTGTGGGTCTCTAGGCAGGACCAGCTGTACAGCTGGGCGCTGGATCTGGGATGCCTCCAGCCGGGTGGGGTGGAGGAGAGGGTCTGGCGTTCCCTCCTCTGGAGCTGGAAGCCTGCAATCGGCACCTTATGCCAGCTTGGGGTTCTGCCCCCTTACACAGGCTTGTGGTCGTGCACGCTGAGTGCCTCAGCCAGGGTGGGCCCGGGGCTTCCGATCTTCAAAGCTCCAGAGGGCAGGTGGTGGCTCTGGGTCCCTCCCAGGGCACTTTAGCCAGAAATGGGACTGGTATCTCTAAGGGGCAGGCGTTCAGAGCCTCTCTGCATAACTGGCAGCTTCGCGTTGGGTGCTGGTTGCGACGATGTGGCCAGGGATGGAGCTGGGATCCAGGATTTGGAATTCCCCAGCCGGCCAGAATCACAGATAGTGGAGCAGCCGTGGTCCAGCCGCAATGTCTGGCCCTGCATGGGACCAAAAGTCCCCAAGCCTCGTACCAGTGCAGCTGGAGGTGGGTGGGGGGGTGGGTGCAGGAAGAAAAGTAATAGTCTTTTTGGGAAACTCACGTTCGGAGAATCTCAGGGATCCACCTATGCGGTCGCCATCTTCAGGTCGCCTCAGAAATATGTTTATTTTTCAAAGTTCATTTTGAATCTTGTGATTATGTTAGCTTCATCTATTAATTCATAGTTTGAAGATTATTCTGAATTTTCATGTTATACAATCAGGTTACCTTAAAATAATTATAGTTTTATTTCTTCCTTTTCATTCCATATTAGCTATTTCTTTTTCTTGCCATATTTACTAGCTACGATCTCTAGTACACTGTTCAAAAGAAGTGGTGATAATGGGCATATTTATTTCCCAACATCATTGGTGAAATTTCAATATTTCACTATTAAGTATGATCATAGCTGTTGCTTTCTGTAAGTATTCTTTATTAATCCGAAGAAATCTTACTTATTCCTCTACTTCTAAAAAATTTTCATAAATGGGATGCTGAATTTTATCAAATCATTTTTTTCCCTATTGAGATATCATTATTCATTTTTGCTATTAAACTGTGTCATGGACTGAATTGAGCCCCCCAGCCCTAATTCATATGTTGAAGTCCTAATTCCCATTTGTGATTGTATTGGAAAATAGGTCCTTTAAAGAGATAATTAAGGTTAAATGAGGTCATAAGAGTGGGGCTTTAGTTCAATATGACTGGCGTTCTTATAAGATATGGAAAAGACACCAGGAAGGTGTACAAACAGAGAAAAGCCACCTGAGAACACAGTGAGAAAGTGGCTGCCTGCAAGCCAGGGAGAAAGGTCTCAGGAGAAAATAAACTTGCCAACACCTTGATCTAGGACTTCAGTCTCCGGAACTGTGAGAAAATAAATTTCTGTTGTTTAAGCCACCCAATCTGTGGTATTTTGTATGGTAGCCCTGAAGAACTAATACAAATACCAAACAGGATTTTTCAACATCCAAAGTAATAGAAGGTTTATATACTTCTGTCCTATAAGATCTTATGTTATATTCCAGATGTGGAAGTAAAGTCATTGCAAATAGACAAAATTGTGAATAAATTCATAAGTAAGAACTGCTGAAAATGAAACACATGGTTATTCCAGTGCTAACATGGCAATGCACTTTAAAGAGAAACAACATGAATGTGAAATTAACAGAGTATATATACTAGATAGTACAGAAGACAACAAACTACTGAAATGCTCTGGGGTAAGATACTTGATTTGACAAGTTGGAATGGCATAGAAATACTTCTGAAATAGTCTGTAATTATAAGCATGCTACTATAAACACTGAGAGATTATAACCTGAATTCACAAAATATGCAATTAGAAAATACAATACAATGTAATTCAATGAAGTAAGCATAGAAACAACCAATCAATCCAGGAAATATTTATTTAGTTGTTTTAGAAGGTACCATGATACCAAAGCAGCATTAGAAAAATAAAGAAAAATGTACAAGTATAATATGATGTCTAAACACAATCTAAAATTATCTTAATAGTTATACTGTATACAACTGTTTAAGAAGTCATCTCTCTAATATCTAATAACAGAATAAATATACAGATATTTAGGTCTGAGGGATTCAATTTTCAAGTCTAGACTCCCTAATGTTCAGATTCTTGCATTAGTCAGTAAGTCTACATATAAAACATTTCATTCCCACTATATCTTAAAAGCCTCTACCATGATTTGCTAGAAAACATTCTGAATAATTGCAAACCAGTAGAAACCCTCTAGCCTTTAGGCCATTGAGTTTTATTAGGTTTTCAGTTCACTATAGCATGTATCTACATAGCTGCATGCTATTTGAGAAATAATGGAATTATATACTACATGCAATTTAATTTTACCTGTAGCAGTTTGCCCCATACACGCAGGATGTCCTCTTAACCTTGCTTACATCTTCTGAATCTTGTAGAACTGAATCAAGCGCCTTTGCCTTCAACACTTCGGGATTGGAAGGATCAGATCTAGACTCAGGATGAGATCCTTGAGACTCATCCTGGAATGACTTGCCTTGGGCACTAGAACAACCTTCAGAACAGCTCATCGCTTCCTCTTCTTTATCTGGCGCCCCCTTCGTGATGATTTTAGGTCCAGAAATCTGGCCAAATTCTTCTACTGGAATCTTATTGGTCTGTATATTATTCTCTATATTACTTATCTTTGTGTTAGGTAATGTGACTGTAGAAGATGATTGTGGCATTTCCTATAAAACGAGTAGGAGAAAAATAAAGCATTTTTAAAAAGAAATACATAAATTTGAGCACAAAAGCATGAAACTACAAGTTCCATGCAATATGTAAACTTTTAAACTTCAAGATTCACATTTTAAACTTATTAATACACCACTATTTTCCATGTCTCTGGTTGAATAACTTAAAAGCATTTTTCAGTTATTAGAAAATAAATGTATAGTTCTATTACACCTTTATAATCATGTCAAAGATACAGTGAAAAATAACCAGAAACATATAAATGAAACAAGATAAGACATTTACTTTCATTTGAATATAATCCATAATCTTGTCCCAAAACAGTTTTTTTGTGTGTGTAGAGACAGGGTCTTGCTATATTACCCATGTTGGTATCAAACTCCTGACCGCAAGCAATCCTCCTTCCTCAGTCTCCCAAAGTTCTGGGATTACAGGTATGAGCTTCCACACTCAGCCCCAAAACAGCTCTTAAACGTCACTGTTCAATGACGTGTCATTCTCTTAACATGCACTGTCCTTATAATATTTTATAAGTACCACAATACCTTATTTCTGTACTCTAAATATAATCATGATTCTTCTATAGTTTAATGATAAAATTGTTCCTCCCTCACAAAAAAATCTACATAGCTATGTTATGACCAACTCAGAAAAAAACATGATTCCTTTAACATAGTCTGAATAAAAGCTTCAGTTTATCCAAATTAAAGACCCTTTAAACCAAATAAATATTCTCATTAGCACATTAAAATTCATACTTACCACTAGCACAAAGAGTAAGCTTAGTCTTATCTTGTTAAAAATGACCTTTTAATTACCTATACTTCCTGAGGAGTAGAAACAATGCTTAGATAAACCCTAGTCCTGCTGGTAACCATTCCTAGGAAGTGATGAAAACACACCAGATACACAAGAATATTCACCCCACTTATAACTAAGGACTCATGTGTGCTGGCTGCCATCAGGAAAAAAACCGATTTGGATATTACTTAATATCCAACAGCTTAAATGTTTAAAGACAATATTATTAGCATGACTTCTTTTGAACTAATTGTTTTGATATTTTTTTCTTCTGTTAAAAAACACAGTATATAACTGCAAAATGCTGTCCAAACTGACTAATGGCCTTGCAAAAGGAACCTAGGTTTTACTGCAGTTCTTGGGTAGTAACAGATAGCCTGTGGGAAAAGCAATGGCCATCTCTTGTAGCTGACTGTGGGTTGGCAGCATTCATGCCACATCCCTCTAATACATACACTCTCCCAAGTTGCTCACCTACACCCCAATCTCATCCCCCTCCACTACAGACCCAATTGGCACAGACCAGCAGATGGAACTCTGGAGTAGGAATCAGAATCCTGACCCAACTCCCTACATGGCAGCTTTCCCGTTTTCTTTTTCTCTGTTCAGATAGCACTGGGGGTAGGGCAGCAAATCCACTGGCTAATAGATGTTCAATAAAATGCCAGTGTCTTGTTCCTGTTGGTATTTGCAAACTCTACAAGTAATTCCCCTAGAGCACCACTCTTCTCTTGATTTTAGAAAAGGAAGAAACTACTCCTGCTACAAACTTTGTACTTCCCCACACTTTAAAACCTTCTGACTTTTTAGTTCTCTTTGTACAAAACTGGGGGTGGGAATGAAATCACTTCTCATACCTTTCAATAAGTACTACAGAGAAAGGGCTGGTTCTCACTGCTGGGAACTCCTTTCAAATATGAGATACTTACACCTAAACTTTTTGTCTGCAGCTTCAGGCCTCAGCAACAGTTTGGGACAACAGGGAAACAATCTCACTCAACAACCTAACAGGTTTATTATAGGAAAAAGGAGCACAACTAGGGAAGTGATTAAATAAATTAGAATACATTCTTACTGTGAAACACTATGTAAACTTTGAAATAATAATGGCATATCTAAAGATATTTTGGCTAAGCAAGAAAAATATCTATAATATGATACTACTTAACTTTTAAAAAAATTATTTATATATCCATGTGTACATTAACTTGTGTAAACACAAATAAAAAGAGTTAGAGGGATACAAACCAAAATGTTAGTAAGGCAATGGGACTGAAATATGAAAGAAATAGAGGTTTTCATTCTTTGTTCTTTTTTTTTTTTACAATAAGCATGTATTATTTTGTCATTTTAAAAATGAAAAACAAAGAAAATGAAATATAAGAAATGAAATGCATAGTATCATATTTCAACTACTTCTAATTCCATCAAGGATTAGGCAAGGATTTATTTTTTTTATTTTTTATTTTTTTAATAATTAATCAGTATTTTTATTATAGTTTTGTGGGGTACAGTTAAGGGTTAGGTGTACAATTACGTTTCATTCAGACACCCTGTTGATAAGAGGTGTTTTCCCAGCCCCAGACAGATATTTGCTACTGTTAATCCCCTCCCCCTCCCCCCCATAGTTTCCCAGTACCGTTAGTCATTTTCTTATAGTATTACATTGGATGTTCAAGGTCCATTATATGAGTGAGAACATGTGATATTCTGATCTTTGTTTCTGTGTGAGGTCACTCAGTATTATAGACTCTAGTTCCATCCAGTTGCTGTGAAATTCATGATTTTGTTCTTTTTTATGGCTGCGTAGTATTCCATCGTGTATATGTACCACATTTTTTTAATCCAGTCCTCTTTTGATGGG
>NW_007020227.1:55294-65692 GCF_000164805.1 Carlito syrichta
TTTTATCAAGAAGGGGTGCTGGATTTTATCAAAAGCTTTTCTGCATCTAATGATATGATCATGTGGTTTTTGTTTTGACATCTGTTGATGTATTTAATTACATTTATGGTTTTACGAATGTTAAACCAGCCTTGCATGCCAGGAATGAAGCCTAGGATTTATTTTATTGAAAAATGTTTTTAATCCTCACAAGCCCCAGAAAAGGGTGGGAGGAGGGTGGGGTAGGAGAGGAGTGAGGGATAAGAAATTATGTAATGGGTACACTGTATTACTCGGGTGAAGGTTATATTAATAGCCCAGACTTCACCACCACAGCAATATATTCATGAAACAAAACTGCACTTGTACCCTTATAATGTACACTAATAAAAAAAAGTCATCATAAGGGTTATGTTTAATATGTTAATTTATTCTAAATAGAAACAAATGTTAAAGCCACAGCTATCAATACTATGGATCAGGGGTTTTCAGATATATTTTAAGAGGCACAAAAGCTGGAATTCATAATGCTCTTTATGGAACTCCATGAAATATTGATATATGGTAGACCCTTGGCACTCAAGAATTTAACATTCATGGTCTCAATTATTTATAAATGACCCCAAAAATCCATTACATGCAGTAATTTGTAAGTTTGCTGAGATATAAATTTGTACTGTGCCAATTACAAAGCTCATGAGCTAGACCAAGTCATTGAACTGGAAAGTGAGGAAACAGGAAAGTTGGAAGGTGCTCTTACTTGAAAGACGTAGAAGAATGAGAGCTCCATATTTCCTAAGCATTTCACATTGCTTATTTCTTAGATTAGATGAAAATGTGAAGGATTAAGTTTGGAAGGCTGGAGATTCACATTAGAGAGCCAGATCCTCTACAATATAAAAATACATGTTAGAGACCTCAAGGACCAAAGAGCAGCACAGAGCTAGTGGAAGGTGACCTTGGTGCTTGGAGGTGGCAGGAATGTACTATTAAGCCCATTAAAATAGTACAAAATTTTGCCCAATAAACTCTTCCCCTGCCCCTCAACCATCTGAAGCTTTAATGTACTACAAGGAACAGAATAAAGAACTTCTTCCATCCAATAGAAGATACAAGTTCAATGAAGTAATTTGTTGTTGTTTCCAAACTGTACCTGGCAAGAATGTCTGCGTTGATAAATTGCCTTAAAAGTCCTGCACCAATCCCATTAGCACTGACGTGCCAAAGAATAAAAAATTCTAACCTCCAGCTCTAACTCCCCTCCTAAGCTTCAAACTCATACATTCAACCACTAGCTGGACATTTCTTCCTCAAAGCACCTCAAACTTAAAATCTCAAAACTGACATTCTACTTCTGTATTCTCTACCAGTTTCTACCAATACAACTCACTCATTCATCCTCACCGGAAATGTGGAAGTATATTTTTCACTCCTTCTTTCCCTTTTTCCCTGAATCTAAGCAAGTCCCACAATTTTGTTTTGTAAATATTTTTATAAATCAAGGCCTTCTCACCATCCTTAAAGGCACTTCCCTAGCTCAGATTCTCTCAATATCCTGACTGTGTTAATGCCATAATCTCCTCCCTCATCAGTCTTTTATCCTGTCCTCTTGCAATCTCTTCTCTAGACAGTTTACAAGATTAACTCTTTGACTGGAAAGATTTTAAGTCCCCCCCTCTTTGAAGTGATCCTATAGCTAGCTTTACCCTCATCTCACACTGCTATCACTCTGGGATCTAGTAACTCGTGCTGACCAAAATAATTAAGTAGAAATTATATTACATCAATTCCAGTCCTGAGCCTTAAAAGATCTAGTAGCATCTACTTTCACCCTCTTGGGATCAGCTGTCAGGTAAAGACTAGACTACTGAATGATAAAGTGGAGGGAGATAGGCACAGCCAGCCCCAGCCATTCACTAGTCTTTCCTGAAGCACCATTCACATGAATTAAGCCATCTTGATGTTCCAGCCTTAGCTGAGCTCCCAGTAGACACCAAAAACTGGTCATAAAAGAACTGGCCAACTGAGCCTGGCCAACTCTTATAAGAAATATAAGAAATTATAAGAAATAATAAGTCATTGTTGGGTTAAGCCACTAAGCATTGAATAACTTGCTTCACAGCAACAGACAGCTGATAGACTTCATAATACTAGTTTGCTTAAGTTGTTTCAGTCAGGCTTTCTTCTGTCATCTACCACAGAGTTCTCCTTAGATTATGTAAAGGAAATACTCTTGCCTTAGTCTGTTTTGTACTGTATAACAAAATATCACAAATTGGGCAATTTGTAAATAACAGATGCATATTTTCTCATAGTTCTGGGATTGTGGAAATCTAAGACCATGGTGCCAGAATTTGGTGTGGGCCTTCTTACTGGGCCCTTATATTACATAGGAGAAGATGGAAGAATGAACATTGATGTCCTCACTCCTGTAAGTCTTTTTTTTTTTTTTTTTTTTGAGACAGCATCTTGCTCTGTCGCCCAGGCTGGAGTACAGTGGCATGATCATGGCTCAGTACAGCCTCAAACTCCTGGGCTCAAGTGATCCTCCTGCCTCAGGATCTCAAGTAAGCTCGAACTACAGGTGCACACCACTGCACCCAACTCCTCCAAGCCCTTTTTATAGCAGCATTTTAGCCATTCATGAGGGTGAAGTCCTCATGACAAACAACTTCCAATTAAGCTCCACCTCCCAATACTGTTGTATTGGGAATTAACTCTCAATATGGATTTTTGAAAGGGACAAGAACATTCAAACTGCAGCAGCCATCCTTTTCATTAAAGTTAATCAATTTGAGCACCATCATTTGCACTCCTGAATTCAACAGTTACATAACTGGTAAGGAGTTGCAGAAAGACATACAAGAACAGATGAAAAACATGGACTATTTCAGACAATTGCCTTCATGAAGATAAATTACTAAAGGCACAAAACTCTTGTACACAATCTAACGTGTATGGTGAAAAATCCTTTGTACTGCTAAGTTAGACAAGCAGTTAGGCAGAGATGAGTAAGTTAAAGAAGAGGCACTGGAGAGTGGTACTCATGAAGGAAAAAATGCCAGGAAATACCCCACAATCATTCACTCCAGGGCCACAACAGTCAACTTGTGGCCAAAAATATCCTGGGAAGAGGGACAAAAACAAAGAGGAAATTCCATGGGGTGTCCCAGGTGCCCTAAATACCAATTTGTCTGTTATATGACCTTCCTGGGATGTCAGGAATGAGCAACACCACCATTAGGTAGGATTCATGATCACCAGGCCCAAACATAGGTAAGAAACCCTCAGTTATATAACACCCCCGACCCTGGGCAGAGACAGTGCAAAATCAGGGAGGAGGCCTAGGAGAAGACCTAACAGAAGGAAGTTACAGAATACAAAAACAGCACACAAACGCCCCCAGGGCTGTTCCTAGCTGGGTCAGCCCATTCAATCTTCTTTTGGAGTATACGTTCTCTTGCCTAAATAAAGCTCCTTGCTCTGCTGCTTTGTCTCTTGGTTTAATTTCCTCTAAGAAGACAAGAACAGGGATATGGTGTTGAATTCCCAGGCCAGTAACAGTACCATTGAAAAGGCCTATATTTAAAGCCAAGGTTCCTAGCAATGTGATACTGGGCCTGTTTCCTCTGCGGCACTGAATAATAGTACATCAATAGCTTTCAGCTCTGAGGACACATTAACACTGAGAGAGTCTATTTAAGATATCACTGATGCCCAGTTCCCACAAACTAAATGAATCAGAATCTCACGAGTACAGTCTAATTGGAGGAGGGTAATTTCTGCCCCTTCCCTCTGCTGTTTTCCTTACTCTTCCCTAAGAGAATGTATCAATTTTTCCAAGTTAATTAACACAAATCCACTCTCAAACTGTTCTCAGTTTTTTGTAACTGGCAACCTCCAGCCATTAGACTAGGTAGGCAAGTCCAGCCTCTTGTTTTCTCTCTCACCTGCTCTGCACTATATCAAGCCCTTCACAACTAGCTACTCGTCAGTGTTAAGACTGAAACTGGGTAGGGATGGAAGGTGGGGTTTGGAAAGGCCCTGCTGGAGTCTTCAGTATCAGGCATGCTCTTGGGACCAGTTTTACCAGAGAGCCCTGCATAAAGGGGTTATAAAACCTTGAGCCTTGCTTTTCCTGTGCTAGGAGAGGTAAATCTCCCTCAGAAGCCCTATGGAAAGGAAGAACATTTGGCCAAGTGGAGCTCAGGCATTCCTGGAGCCTGGCTATACCACTCCCTTGGTGTCATCAAAACCTCACAAACACCTTGACTATCTTAGACCTACTGCTCCTCTCTATAATCCATCAGTTAAGGAGAAGTTTTTCTCATGATCATAAAATTTTATGAGTCAGAATAAACAGATTAAAACATGCATGAGATTTTTCTTTAAACCAAGTAATTTCTCATCTTGAAAAAAAGGCAAAGTCAATTAATACATCTACAGTTCAGAGAGTAGGGCATATGAGGGCTCAAAATGTACGTAACATGAGTTGTATTTTAATAAGTTTTTACAGCCACAATATACATGAGCAAGAAAATATTTTATTTTCATTTATTAAATCTGACCCCATAAGTAAGCAAAGGAATTCAGTCTATTGCGACTAGACCTCACTTGTCTAGCAAGAAGTGAGACTCCAGTGAGAAGCTGGTTCCACTCTGGAAGAGAAGGCCAGAGTGAGGGGAGGATATAAAAGGGCTGACCTCTGGAGTAGCTGCTAGCATTTCAATTATTTCAGTGTATACTCTTCTAAGATCAATCCTATTCCTCTGGCTTTCTCTGAGACTAAAAAGACAGGGACCCACAGAGTTCAGCCACTGGTCTATATATAAGGATCATGCAAACTTTCATCTTAAACCCCTCTCTCCAGAGAGGAAGTCTGCCTCAGCTTTCTGCCCTGGGGCCATCTCTCTCCTCTTCTCTCTTCTCTCTCTCTTACTAAATGCTTGCAATAAATAGTCCTCATTTTCTTTAAGTACCCAACAGAATGCATAATTCAGCCAAATCATTTTAGTGAGTTAGCAAAAATTGAAAAAAGGCACAGAAATATTCTAAGTTAGCCCACAAGGAAATCTGTAACAGGTTCTTAAAAACTATTTGCATTTCTATTCACACTAAGCAAGAAAAATGGTTACATGCAGTCTGAGAATGGTCAATGGAATTGGAAAACCCAGGTTTTCAGAATGGAGGTATAAAATTATGACCAGAGTCAAGTGGTCTCCACTTTTTTGGGAAAATTTCTAAATTTCATAGCTTTGTTTTCTACAAGGCAAAGGAATCTATATTAAAGATTAGTTTTAGTAAATCAAAAAAAAATGTGGGCTAGTTTTTATCTTCATAGACTCACTAATGAGAGCAGTTTTGGTTTCTCTTGCCGTGTACGGCATATAATTCATTTCTATTTAGAACACCTGACAAAGAAAAGCAACAAATAATACATTTTTTAAAATCACCTTGGAGGAAATGGTGGAGTCTTCTTGATCAGTATTTTTGCACTTTTTTCCTGTGTCTGGTTCTGCTGATGTACTTTCTGAACTTCCAACTGAAATTGATCGCTTTCTTCCTTGCTGTGTTATGTTTACTTGGGTTTTACCTCTGCAGATTCCTTCTTTTCCACTTCCCTGGAATATATTATTACCTTAAACACACACAAATACATACACATTCAAAAAGGAAAAAGAAAATTATCTTCTGCATCTTCAAATGTCAACAATCTATTAAAAAGATAAAAGATAAAAAGGCAAGTAAAACTAACGTTCCATTTATAGTAATGCCAACTTGAAAACATTATTTGCAAATCTCAGAAAGTATTAAGCAGCAAGTGACCAACAGCCCCAGCCCTTGGAGTCTGCTAGGTCAAGATGCCAATGTGGGTACCATTCCTTAATTGTTGCACCTCACCTCTCTGAACTCTGGTTTTGTCATCTGGAAAATAACTCATGGAGCTATGTAAATTGTCTAGCAAAGTGCTTGATATATGTCAAATATTTTTGTAATTGTAACATTGGATTTCTCTAGCAGAAAACCTGACACATAGCTATCCAATGAACTTTACATATGCTTAATTGAGCCCCTAACATCCACAGTGAGGAATTCAACTGAAGTTATCTTTAATACAGATAAGAACCCAAAATAACCCAAAAGGGAGACAGGCCTCTACAGACTTTGCTGACAAAGAAAATAAAGTCTCAATAACAATGGACATTGTTGGCCAGCATCAGTGGCTCAGCCTGTAATCCCAGCACTTTGGGAGGCTGAGGTGAGTGGATTGCCTGAGCCTGCAGGTTCGAGACCCACTTGGGCAACTTGGCAAGACCTCATCTCTACAATAAATCAAAAATTAGCCGGGCGTGGTAGCACGCATCTGTAGTTCCAGCTACTTGGAAGGTTGAGGCGGAAGGATTGCCGGAGCCCAGCAGGTTGAGGCAGCAGTGGCCAGGAGCAGCAACTGTACTCCAGTCTGGGTGACAGAGTGAGACTCCAACTCAAAAAAACAAATAAACAAACAAACAAAACCAATGGACATTGTATGCCATATAATACTTACCCAAAGTTTAATACAGTTGCAAACCTAAGTCACTATCATATTTTGTCAATAAATTCATGAATTGGCTAATCAAAAGAGAAAAAAGATCTACTTAAGAGGAAATTCTTCATGGCAATCCTCTGCTTTAGAATGATTAATTTCATGCAGGCAGAAACTTTATGTGCCTTGTTCACTGTTCCCCTCTTGTGTCTCCAGTACCAGCAACTACCCAGCACAAAATTGGTGCTCAGTATATATTTCTGACTAAACAAATTACGAACACAAGAACACCAACGGCATTAGTCCAAAGATTCCTTTAAAAGCCAGGATATAGGTAGGTAAAGCAATCTGTACTCATTGTTCTAACATTCTAAAGCAGGTGTTAGCAAACTTTTTCTGTAAAAAGACAGAGTAAATAGTTAAGCTCTGTGGGCTTACAATGTCTGTCAAAACTACCCAATTCTGCCTTTGTAGCATGAAGGCAGCCATAGTCAATACATGCGTATATGATCATAGCTGTGCTCCAATAAAACTTTATTTACAAAAACAGGCAGTGAGTCAAATTTGGTCCATGGGCTGCAGTTTGCTTAGACCAGGTCTACATTCAAGTGGTCCAAAATAATACTCCTTCTTTAAGTTCAGGAAAGAAATATCAATGGAATACTGTCCATATTATAAGACAGGAATAACAATTGAACCTTCATAAAAACAATGTATTTATCAAAAGAAACTTATAAATAAATGATCCCAATAACTAAACTTAGACTAAATTATTTAAATATTCATCATAAATCTAATTAGAAAGCATATTATATCATTTTTGGAAACTGTCAGAAATAAGACTTACATTAGACTTAATACTATATACCTCGGTGCAACAAATAACGAAATGCTACAACAGTTATGAATTAATCAAACCTAGTGAAATAATGAACTAATGGTATTGCTAAGAACTGTAAAGTGTGAATTAACCAAGACACAGCTTATGCTCAAATGGTAGTTTGCCATATTCCAAGTGTTACTCATGTACCTTAAATTCTAAAATGTATATGTACAATATATGGACATATACAAACACATGTACATAACATTCAATTCCTCAAAATTTTAATTTCTCTACTACAAACATTCCCTCTAGGGACCAGAACCAACTACAAACATTCCCTCTAAGAACCAGAACTAATTTCTTTTTGCATGGGAAGAAGCCATTTTCATAGTGTTAAAATGCTCTCACAAAGAGTGTATACATACTTTAATTGGCACACAACAATCTTTATATCTGGTATAGCTAATATTTTTCTAAATCTAGGAGAGGTACCATTAAATGCCAGAAATATAAAAGAAATTAACTATTAATACAAATCAGGTTATTTCATTTCTAATTATCACTAATAGCACTTACATGAGCTGCTACACTAATACTATATGAATGATAACTCAGCTATATGTATATATAGCATTAAAATACATCCATCCAATCTTATCATTCAGAGGAACTATTTCTAACAGCTATGTTAACAATTTGATGTGTATCCTTCTCAATTTTTTCTTAAGTTTAAAGAAAATATGTTTACAAATACATAGATATAAACACATATAGGACTGAAAGTACAAATGCTATTGTTTCAGGAAGATAAATACCTAGAAATGTAATTTCTGGATCAAAGTGTGTTGTACACTAAAAATTTAAGAGGTACCGGCTTTAAAAGGCTATACTAATTTATACTTCCACCAACAATGTTTAATAATGTTAATTTCTGCCAGCACTGAATATTATCAACTGCTTACATTTTGATGAGTTAATGAACAACAAAAAATGGAAACTGGTAGTTTCCATTTTCCTATCTGACCGCAAAGTTACATATGTATTGACTATTTGCATTTATTCTTCCATAGTATATTACATACAATGTACAAAATTTCTGAATTTTATCTTGCTATTAAGAAGACAATTTTTTTAAGACGTCTATCTTTTATAAGTGTGGCCGACAATATAACTCAGTATATTGTTTGCCAGTATTTTATTTGCATTTGACTTTACAATGTCTTTTGCGTAAATATTTTTCGCTTTTATTTAGATACATCTGTCAGTTTTTTCTCTTGTGGTTCTAGGCTCCCCTTCATTTTAACAAAGCCTACAGAAGTAATACAAATATTTTCTCCATGTTTTCTTCAAATGCCTTGATAGTTTTAATTTTTATATTAATATTATTAATTCAATAGAAACTTTATTCTGAATATAAGTAATGTGCTAATATTATTTTCTTCCAAATAAGAGCCAATTTTCCTAACATCATTTATTTAATAATATATTTTTTCCATCAATGTGAACTGATAATTTTTTATAAGTTAAATATGCTTTTTGATCTGTTTCTGGGTGTTTCATTCTCTTTTTATTCATCTAAGTTACCTTTTCCTATGCCAGAACTATCAACTACTAAAAGCAGGCACCAGGCTCAGATTGCAATCTAGGAGAGTTAGGAGAGTTCCATAAAGAACACATTTTTTTTCTGTTATTCAGATCGTCCCTGATAACATATGGAAAACCTCTCAATTCATTTTATACAAAGTTGACAAAGTTCTAACATTAAAATCTTACATATATGGCACACTGACTACTAACCATACTTAAAGATATAGATGTCCTAAATCAAATATTAACAAATCTAATATAACAGTACAGTAAGTCTCCTACACACAGAACTCTTACGAAGCAAACTTTCAAAGATGCTAATGTATGTTCGCATGTCCAATCACATAAGTTAGCTCACACGTCTGACATACACTGTCACATGCATGCATCCTCTACAAGTGGTTGTGCTTTTTTGTACTTTACTGTACAGTACTGGATCAAAGTGTGTATCTTTATTTCAAAACAATGATATCTGGAAGCAAGCATAAAAGCAGTGGAGATGTAACCTGTACTGCTAAGAAGCGCCAAGTGATAACAATGGAAACAAAAGTGAAAATAACTAAGAGTAGAGCAAAGCAAAAAGATGGCAGATGTCACTTGTTCTTATAATCATTCAACCATCAGCACAATTCTAAAGAGCCAGGACAAGATCATGCAACATGTGAAGTCTGCTGTGCCGATGATGTTGACAATAACAAAGAAAAAGCGTGGAAAAGTGGTGGAGAAGCTTCTCAGTGTGTAGATGCAGAATCAGCATCAGCATCAAGTCCCACACAGCTTAATGCTGATTCAAGAGAAAGCTAAAAGCCTTTACAAAGACTTGAAGAAGAAACACGGCGAAGAATCAGAGGACACATCTTTTAATGCCAGTCATGGCTGGTTTCATCGGTTCAAAGCTAGAGCCAAACTCCACAACATAAAAGTGGGAGCAGATATGGTAGCTGCCAGGGAATTTCCTGAAATGCTTTGAGAAATTACTGAGGAAGGCACATATTTACTCAAGCAGGCTTTTAATGTAGTTGAGACAGGACTGTGCTGAAAGAGGATGCTAGGCCAAAGCTACATCAGTAAGAACCTGATGCCAGGTTATAAAGCAGCTAATAGGCTAATTCTGTTGTTTGGTGGCAATGTTTCCAGTGATGTGAAGCTGAAGCCTTTCTTAGTTTATCATTCAGAGAATCCAAGAGGTGAAAAACTTAGACAGCCAAGGTCTTTCTTCCTGTTGTGTGAAAAAGTAACCCCAAAGCCTGGGTTACACAGGTCATTTTCCAGGACTGGTTTTTCTGCCACTTTATCTCAGAGGTAGAAAATATTGCTTGGAGAAGGACACCACATCAACATTCTTTTGCTGTTTAACAATGATCTGGGGCGGCAAGATGGCGACAGGGCAACCCGGTGTCTGAAGCCCTCTGCAAGGGAGATCTGCAGTGGGTCTCTGACTCTCGCCCCGGGGGGCTGGGGACCCCAACATCGCAGCCTG
>NW_007020227.1:66294-66986 GCF_000164805.1 Carlito syrichta
GCCCCCGCGGCCTCTGGGAGGGGTAGCCTATCGCCCGAGGAGATCCACAATGAACCGCTTCAGGGAAAATCTGCTGGGATCACTGCCACCTATCCTGCATCCGAGACTGCCCTGCCCGCCTGGCGTGGGGCTCCTGTTGCCTGCTCGGAGGCAGGCAGCCATCTTGTTCCTGTCCGGCCCCACCCCCTCTGGGGTGAGCACCACCTGCTGGCGATTCAAGGTAACAACACCGAAACGGGAGAAACAAGCTTGATAAAGACATAGACCAAACTGCTGAAGGAAGGTTAATCTGAACTGTCCTTCACAGCAGATCAGGGGCAATTGACTCTAACTGCAAACTAATTTACCAGCTTGAAAAGAAAACTAGAAATCAGACCTGAAAGGACACTGGACTAAAACGAAAGGTCTCAGAGTGTGCTTCATTGATTCTATCAGTTTAATGGCTTAATTCTATTCCTACTGTATTGTTCCCTTTTTTCTTTTTTCCTTTTCCTTTTCTTCTCTTTTCTTCTCTCTGTAAACCATATCTTTGTATAGGGGAAAAGCTCACTAACAAGGTGGTTGGTTAGCTTGTATATTAGCATCACTATATGTATTATTTTTGTTTGTATGAGAGTTGGTTCGACTGTAGCTGTGGTCTATTGTTTTTATCTGTTTCAGTATAGGCCTCTCTCTCTATTTATTGGCACACT
>NW_007020228.1:0-11299 GCF_000164805.1 Carlito syrichta
TTCTAATCTTAGCCGTAGGGGAAACAGCTTTTCGGGAACAAGAGCTGACTACCCAGTCTACCAGGAAATAGAAGTTAAAAAATATCTAGAAAGAAGTAAAACTTAGAAAGACAGAGAAAAATAATTCTGCTGTGCACTTTCCATCAGGCATATTGATATTTACTTATAAGTTTTACTGCCATGTATGCACACTGGTCACTAATCACACGCCAATATTATAGGTATAACTGATATCCTACGTCAGAGGTGATCTTCCAGATGGGCCTTTACAGGCCTCAGCCATATAGCTATAGATGTTGGCTCCCAACAGAATTCCATGTAGCAAGGTGGATAGATCCATTGTGAGTGAAGTTCTTTCATTGCAGAGTTCCTGTCTAGTAGCCAGGTCAACTAAAGAGTCTCAGAGTTGCAGAAAGCTTTGGTTAGACCTCAGGACTTTTGCGATTGAGTCTGGTCATCTTGGTTAAGGCTCTGAATTTTTGGCTGCAAATGGCCTTGATGTCTGCATCATGGGTGCTGAAAGAACAGCTTGAGATGAAGTGTGCAAGGTGTCTGGGTGCTCAATAGATGATTACTATTTTCAGATGGCCTCTATTTTACCTCTTTGGGCAGGTTTTGTGCGAGCTGATGGTATACCTGGAATCTTGCCAGCTACCTATTTGGCTCCTGGCCAAACATGGAGGCTTGTATTGCACAAAAACTATCCATGAAGTGAGATGATTATGAGCAGGAACCTTGGTCTCCCCAGTAGGTGGCTGGGCAGCCTCTGGCATGCCACATAACCTCCCTGTGAATCACATGAAGATCAACACATCCAACAGGTTGTTGTCAAGGGTGATAATAAAGCCTTGGAAAAGCTTGGTCTGGTATTCGCGTAATAACTGGGAGTTATTGTACTGCACTAAACACAGACTTGAATGAGTAAAGTTGACTGCAGGTAGCTCAAATCCATGCTCTGACCTGGTCTGACATCATCCATGACGGGTTAGGCTCTGAACTAGTTCTCAGACCGGCAGCCTGATATCTGAGAAATTTCAACTTCCTCCAAAGCTAGGCCATGAAGCAGAACCAGATCTTACTGTTTGTCTGACCAAAGGGGTTGGTTAGAGTCTGTCCAGCTGCCCCACAGGTGGACACGCTGAGGAAGCAGGACTGGAGGGTCTCTCTGGTCCTCAGTGCTCAACCTCTTGACAGGCTTTATGAGTGACAGCGCTGCTATTTTGATCCTTTTCTGAGTCCTGGATAGGTTTCTCAGTTAGGTTAAAACCTGTGAGATTGGGGTGTGATTAACTAGTGCTTTCTAGACGTTTCAGGTAATCCATGGGAGGATTAATGTTATGAAAGGGGGATATATTTTCTATTATTTAAGATCCACCATGAGTCATTTCCTTGCAACTAAGTAGACGATTGTAGACTTTAGCATGTGTGTGTGCAGTGGACTGTAACATGTATACATGTGTGTGTATGTGACTTGTATGTATATATGTATGTATATATATATATAATACACATCTATGTAAAGGAATCCATTGAAAATTTATAGACAGAACACTTAAATACAGAGAAACAATATAAAAACTAGTTTACAACTTCTGCTTTTCCTGGACACTAGAAAGTTTTAAAATTCATTTCAACTGTTCAAGTAAAAAAGTTACATGGTTTTACCCTGACATTTTATCTTGATTAAAAACTATAACGTGTGTTTCACATCCTGCTGTATAGACACCTCTTCCCAACTTCCCACTTGGGGTTATTGAGTCAGTAGCTTGAAACCGGCTATAGTGAGCGTGGTTATACCAGGACAATCACCAAAGACTATGATGATGGTCCTCATCCCTGGGAGAGACAGCTGTGAGATATACAGCTGGTCATACACCTGCTTCTACCTTCCAGGATTCAGAAGAACCCAGTTTCAGCATGGAGTCTACTGTTTCTCTAGGTGAAACCCCAAACTGCCTCTGAGGAAGCTGGTTGTGCTTAAGTGTTATCGGGGGCACCTGGGCTGAGCACCAGAGCCCAGGGTGTAACGTGCTGCTCTTTGTTCTCCACCAGCACCATCATGTGACACACACAGTGACACCAGAACACACAAGTATGCCTTATCTTGTGTTTCACAGCTTCCTTTCAGGGCCCACATGACAACGCAGAGCAAACATGTTTTAATACCTGATGAGAAGAGAGTTTTGCAAATAAGATTTACTGGTAATCCCTAATGGGCAGATGTCCCTTCGAAACCTCTCAGGATCTGCGAAATCTGACCTTCCCGCATCATCTCATGGTGGCACTGCTGGCCCAGACACCAGCCGTCTGATAATCAAAACTGAATGGCACTTGCCCTGAGGGCTTGTGAAAAGGAGACAGTGACATCATGGGAAGTGAATTGACTTACAGGCATAGACACTTCTGCTTTTCCTGGACACTAGAATTTAGTAGTAGAATCAACATTAATTATTTAAGAAAAAAACCTTCTAATAAGCCTGAACAACTTTTCATGTGGCACCATTGACTGTATAACCATGGTTTGCAGGGTTTTTTTTTATAGCTTTATTGTATTATAATTTAAATACCATACCAGTCACCTACTGGAAATGTGCAGTTCAATAATTTGTGGTAACATAAGATTGGAACATTCTCATCACCCCAAAAAGTTCTTGCTGGTTTACAGCCAGTGCTGCTCCCATTCCCAGCCACAGGCAATGACTGATCTTACAAAGCAGACTTACTGGTAACCGCAGATGGGCAGATGTCCCTTGGAAAACTTCTAGGATTTGCGAAACTTGACCTTCCCACCTCATCCTGTGTCTGTAGTGTTTTGTCTATATTATTTTCTGTCTACACTATTTGTCTTTTCTAGAAATGTTCACAGAAATGAGACCATACAGTCTTTATTGTTTTGTGTCTGGCTTCTGTTTTTTTCCCTAAAAGTAGAGACAGTCTCTCGCTATGCTACCCAGGCTGGTCTGAAACTCCTGGGCTCTCACACTTTTTCCGCCTTGGTCTCCCAAAGTACTGTGATTACAGGTGTGAGCCACCATGCCTGGCCATGACTTCTTCCACTTAGCCTAATACTTTGAGGTTCATCCACACTGTTGCCAGTATTGGTAGTCTGTTCTGTTTAGTCACTGAGTGGTATTCCATTGCATAGATGTACCACATTTTGCTAATTTTCCTCTTGCTGGACAATTGAAGGGTTTCTAGTATTGCACTACTATGGATGCTGCTGTGTGAGTATCTGTGTAAAAGTCTTGGTGTGAATATGTGTTTTCAATTCTCTTAGATACGTACCTAGGAGTAGAATGACTGGGTTGCATGGTAAGTATATGTTTAACCTTCTAAGAAACTGCCAGAAAAGGAATTCAAGTTCTTCACATCCTCGCCTGGGCTTGATATCTCAGTCTTTTTTTGAGAATAGTGATTCTAGTGGGTATGTAGTAGTGTCTCATTGTGGTTATGATTTCTTAATGACTAATGGTGTACATGTTCTTTGGTGAAATGTCTGTTTGAATCTTTTGCTTATTTTAAAAAGCCATACTGCTTGTCATCTTTTTATTGAGTTGTGGTAGTTCTTTATAACTTCTGGATAAAAGTTTCTTTTCAGATATGCGATTTGCAAATATCCTCCCAAGCTTGTGGCTTGTCCTTTATTTTCTTATTGATATAATTTGAAGAGTAAAAGCTATTAGGTTGAATAAAGTCATCATTTTTTCTTTCCCAGATCATGCTTTGTGTCATATCGAAGAAAACTTTGCCCAATTCAAAGTCACAAAGTCTATCCCTTATGTTTTCTTTTAGTTCCATAAAAAATCCTGGTGGGATTTTAATAGGAATTGCTTCACATTTATAAACCATTTTAGGAAATATTATATTAATACTACAGAACCTTCTAACCCATGAACAAGATATGTTTCTACATTTACTTAGATACTTAATTCCCTTCCATAATGTGTTATAGTTCTCAATGAACAGGTATTCTTCTATTGAATTTATTCCTAAGTATTTTATTACTTTTGGTGCTATTATGAATATAATTATTTTCTTAATTTCTTTTTGAATTGTTTGTGTCTAGTCTACAGGATTTCTTAGTATTGCTGCTGTGTCTTGTGACCTTGCTAAAATCACTCACTAGCTTTAGTTGTTTTCTTGCAGATTCCTTGGAATTTCCTACATAAAACATCATCTTGTCCGAGCATAAAGATGATTTTATTTTCTCCTTTCACTATGGCCTCATTTAATTTCTTTTTCTTCCCTTATTGAACTGGACAGAATCTCCAGTACAATGTTGCATACAAGTGGTAGAAGGATATATTATCTTGTTCTTGATCTTTGGGGGAAAGCACTCAGCCTTTTATCATGAGGAATCACCTCAACTATAGGTTTTTGTAGATTCCCAGAAAGTCCCTCTATATTCTGAGTGTTTGCATCAGGGATGGTTTTGGATTTTTTCAGATGATTTTTCAGCATCTATTGTGATGATCATGTGGCTTTCTTTATACTCGTAACATGGTTTGTTACACTCATTTATTTTTAGATGTTAAACTATTCTTGTACTCCTGAAATAAACCCTGCTTGGTCATTGTGTATAGTCCTCTTTGTATATTGCCAACTTGATTTTACTCTTTTGTTAAGGAGTTTTGCATCTATGCTTATTTTCATTAAGGTCAAGATATTTTCAGTCTCTTCTAGGATATTCTATTAATATATCTTGTGTGGAAGTCTATTTTGTGTGATATTACGATAGCTCTTAGACTTTCTTATGGCCACTGTTTTCATGCTATATACTTTCTTTACCCTTTTCCAACCTATTTGCCTCTTTAAATCTAACTCAAGTCTCTTGAATACAATAGGGTCAAATGTTGCTTGTCTTCCTGACAGTCTCTGCCTTTGGGTGGGAGAGTTTAATCTGTGAATGTGGTTGTAGCTACGTCAGCCAGTTTGCAATTTCTTTTCCATGCATCTCATGTCATTTTTGATCTTCTGAACCTTTCTTATTGCCTTTTATGTTATTCAAATACGTTTACTGCACATTTTAGTTTTTCTCTTGGATTTTTGCTGTGCTATTGTTGAGCTTCAAGTATTCTCATCACTTCTAGTCTTCCGATTGGCCTCTTCTGGCATTCCTTGGGTTAAATCCAGTGACTCTGCAAAGTTCCCACTCTTCAGAGGGTTTTCTCTCCCCTTCTCCCTTTTCTACATCCAGAAAGTGTGACCCTGTCTGTTGCCACAGGACCATGGTGGGAAAGGGTGTCAGCTCACAGGATTGTCTGAGCGGCAAGAGTGTCAGAGCACACCTGGTCTCCTCCGGCTCCCCACAGTCTCCTCTGCCTGATCCCTCGTGGTACCAGCACTAGTTTTTCCAGAAGCTTACCATTGTAGCTGTCTTGGCTCCAGCAGCTCCAGAGAGTTGTCCTGTTTTTTTAGGGCTTTGGGTGGTTCCTATGGCCCCCAGCATAGGTAACCTCCGTGGATTCAGCCACTTCCCGAGCAGAAGGCAGCTTCTGGTGCTGGGGACACTCGCTGGCTTTGCTTCCTTTTGGGGACTGGAATCCTGGCTCATTTCCCCAGTCCTGCTGTGCCCTCCCATGACACACTGGAAACAGGTTTCCCGTTGTGCCACACATGGCTTCATTGGTCTTTGCGCTCTCCCGTTGTTGAGTGTTACCCCTTCTTACCATTTGCACCCTATCTTGGTATTGTAGGGTACATTAGGTTCCATCACCCAGAAAACCCCAAACAAGAAATGAGAATAAATTATTTATTTCCAAATACACATCCATCCCCCCACCCAAGTTATTTGCATGTGTGTGTTTGTTATTTGTGAGTGTGTGCTAGTTGTGAGTCCATACATATGGTAACGAAGAGATGTTTAGAAGCAAAAAGGAACAAACTCTCCTGCTTTTAAATAATATTTATTTCTCCTGCAACTCTCTTCTTCCTCTCTACAGCCTGTTTTAGCATATACTCTTCTGCCTGTTTTTACATACACACCTCCAGCAGGGTTGGGAGTTATGGAAAATGAAGAGAAGTTTACTCACCGGTCTTGTAAATTCTCTCTCACTGAGGTGGTCTCATTCCTGTGTCAATGCCCCCAGCCAAAGGCCACTAGAATTCCACCTGCAGGTGAACAAACTGGATTTATTTCTCGTTTCAGCAAAGGAGAACACACACCAAGAGAATGGTTCTTCATAGGAGGTCGGAAATAACTCAGCGTGGGATCTGAATTTCGGTTGGGTGATTTGGGGGAAGGTTCTGGAAGCAGGTGTTTGCTGTAGATTGAATGTTGCTTGAAAGCAGGGAGGATTCTGTGATTGGGTATCTCAGTGTGTCTTGTCAATAGGGAGGGCAGATGACAGGGAAGGAAAAGTTGAAACTGGTAAGACGTACCATCACTCACTGTAATTGAGGGAGGAGTTCAGTGCTCTGTGGGTGGTACAGTGACCTTGTTTCTGTCTGTGCTTAGACAAAGTGATAAAGTTCCTTGCTGTGTCTCAGACGCCCTCAGAGTCACCTTGTCTGGGGTGGGTGTTCTGTTAGAATGTTTACGTCCAACAGAAAAATTACCTGGCCCAGGTGTGAGTGTCAGACCAGCTGCCAGATATCAGAGGCTATGCTTATTTTTTCCTACCTCACCTGGCCACCTCTTCATTGATCCCAAGAGTTTGTTATATATGTTTGTCCTTGACTTGGTGTGTGTGATTGTATGCATATATGCATGCTTATGGGGCTTCACGAGGGAAGGCAAATAGAACTAGTTTCATGTCCCACATAAACAACCAGAAGATAAAGCATCACACTTATCCCATGACACCTCCATGTGACCACGGGTTTACGGCAGGTGACTCTGGACGCAGACACTATTCCTCTGAGCCATTCTTGAAGACCCTGTTTCCCTTGTTCACTCTTCACACCCTCCTTTCTCTGCCCTGTTTCGCTGCCTCCCTTGTGGAATATCTCAACAGCGTGGACCATCAGGCTGTTTCCCTGTATCTTTTGCGCGCGCGCGCGCATGTGTGTGTGTGTGTGTGTGTGTGTAGCACTGATTAGCTCCAAAGTTACTTGAAGAGCCATCTGTGCAGAATGGTTACATAAGTGGCTCATCCGTTTTTCTGGAAGCTATTCAAAATGCCCCCAAAGGCATGAGAGTTCAACCATTGCAGTAAAACACAGAACGGAACTCCTCTTCCCATGTGGCAACGGAAAGATTATACAAGAGACAAAACATGACTAACCATTAAAGCAGAAAAAGTGATGGCAAGAGGAAGAATCACTGGGAGGTGCTGTTTCTCCACTGAGGCTGAAGGGAGCTGAACCACCGGGCTCTGAGCTTTATTTCACTTTTCTCCTCTCGGCCTCTGAGGGTGCAGCCTCTTGCATTCCGTGAAGAAGGATTGTGACTCCTGCCTGATGTCTCATCCTTGTCTGTCATGGTTCTTCCTCGTCAAACCTCACTCCGGATGCCTACGCTGCTCTCTTCATCTCCGAAGTGGAAACTGCCTGATCCTTATTTCCCTAACTTTGTTTTGAATCCTAATTTCATTGCCAAGGAAGCTGCCTTTGCTCTCCCCCATGTTTGTATTTATATAGGTTGTTCAGTGATTTACAATGGATTGATCACAGTTTTTCAGGGAGAGTGGTGTAAGTGGGGTTGAAACATTGGGTGAGATCCGTCTCTCCCTTAAAAATATTGATGCAGTTTGGATGTGTGACCCCTCAAAGTCTCTTGTGGAAATGTGATCCCCAGTGTTGGTGACTGGGTCTTGGGGGTGGATCCCTCATGAAGGGCTTGGTGCTATTTTGTGGCAATGAGTGGGTTTTTGTTCTATGAGTTCACACAGAGCCGGTTGTTGAAGAGGGCCTGTTATCTCCCTCCTTTCCCTTGCTTGCACTCTCTCCATGTGACATCTCCCCTCCTTGCCTTCTGCCATGAATAAAAGCATCCTGAAGCCTCACCAGAAGCCAGATGCCAGCACCATGCGAAAATGAGTCAAAGAAACAAACCCATTTTCTTATAAATTACCTAGTCTCAGGTATTCCTGTATAGCAATGTAAAATGGACTAGCACAAATATCAAACAAAATCTTTTTGAGAACTATTGTGTGGCAGATATTTCCCATTCAGTGAAAATCCATCTGGCACCCAGATTTCCCAGCCCCTTGGGTTAGGCTAAGCCACATGGCAGACTCTGGACAGTGGCCCAGAAGTCTAAGCATCACTTCTGGGCTCCTAATGCGTGTAAGGCAAGATGTGGGACCCTCCAGTTCTTCCATTTCTGATGCAGTGATGTGGAAGCCACACAATCCAGGGGGTGCAGCTGTAAGAAGTGATCCAACTGGGTCTCGAGTCACGGTTCCAAGCCAGGGACTCTAATTAGCAGCTGAAACCATAGAAGATTTGGGATGGGTAGGGGAACAAATGGAGCTTTTTGCAAAGCCACTGAGATCCCAGGGTTAGTTTGTGATTGCAGCATAATTCATTCTGACTAATAGACAGAGCATTTAAGTGCTGGAAAACCCACATTGCAACAACTAAGAAACAAACTAGTGTGTACACAAAAGAGGTAGTCAACATTTTAATGGCCTCGAAAGAAACTGGGATCTGATGTTCAGGAAGGGGAATCTGTAGAGTTTCTGAGAAGGGGCCTTCAGGGAGACTCAGGGCTAGAAGGTAATGATACTTGATTTCACTTCAGATGTCTTCCTTTTTATACCGTGTTACAGTCTTTTGAGCATAATTAGAGTCATGTTTATATTTTTACTCATAAATAGAAATGAAAGAAAAATTATTCTTTTCTGGAAGGAATATTGAAAAGGAAAAGAGGAAGTATTTTTCATGAAAGTGTGAGAAAATTATTGTCTTGGGGGGAAGTATCTCAGCTGAGAGCAATAAACAGAGGGGAAGAAAACTGTCCACAATTCTAAGAGCCAGGAGACATTGAAGGTACTTGAAATCAGGCACTTTCCACCACATTCTGCCAGTGAGGGGCACACCTCCTCAACAAGGGTATCTGCATAATGAACATTTGTATATTCAGCCCTGAATGGTACCCCACATCTTTAAAATAAAAAATAAAAAAATGAGAGAAATAAGACACTTTCCATTTTAGCCTCTAGAGGTCGCCACCATCCCACGACAGCTTGGTTGTTGACCGTCTGGTGGCGGGCGAGGCGGCTGCAGACTGCCTGAATCTAGGGACGTTCCAGGAATAACTTTCATATGCAGCAGTTTAAAACATTGGTATTAGAGAATGCAGTTTAAATTCTCTCCTAAATGTAGACGTTCCCTTTCCTAATAAAGCCCAGAGTGTTTCCAAAGTTACACTCGAGGCAAAGCAAATCAGAGAGCTCCCGTATGATCTACAAAAATAATTCACACGAGGGTTTCTTTAAATGATAACCATTCTACTCCATTTCATGAACTTATAATCCTTTATTTATGCCAACATTTTTGAAGTAGATTTAATAAAGCCAAGTGTGCAACATAGCTTAATCTGATTTAACTTGATATTAAGTTTCCTGAATTCTGTAGACTATCCACAATCTTAAAATAATAGGAATTATTCCTTGGGTGACTTCCCAGAGGCCCTTTTTGTTGACAGAAATTTGGGAGAGTTTCTTGCTCATCTTGAAACCGTAGTAGGTGCTACATACTTTCTGGTTAATGATCGAACAGTTATGTACTGTAAAATGTTTTGCTTTTCAAAATTGCCTTCAAAAGAGCTTGGAATCAAATAGAACACATGTACACAAATTTGTGTATCTCAAAACTATTTTGGTGTTTCCAAACAGTGAAAAATGTTAAAAATGTGTTTCTGGGGGTAATAGTGGCTCTTTTGAAAGTTTTTAAAAACCTGAGAACTGAAGAGATGAAGTGTTTACATTTCCTCACGTTGTCCTTTGAGGAACAGGATTATGACTTAGAGCTGCTTGTGTTCATCTTTGTAAGCATCACATGAAGATTCAGACGGTTCCTTGCCCGGGAGAGAACTGAGCTTGAGAAACACAGGAAAGTGAGGAACACAGAAACTTCTCAGATGCTTTTGGAAGTTTCAAATGGTGTCAAAGGGAAGTGATTTGGAGACGAAACAGGGGCCAGGACATTCCCCCATGCTCCACTTGCACCTTGTCGTCAGTATGGAGAAACCGATCACTTATTTATTTATTAATTATTATTTTTTATGCCCCTTCACAGGGGCAATGACCTTTAATCACTTTTAGTAGCTTGGACACTAACTGTATATCACCAAGCAATGTGCTTAATACCTATGATTATTATTATTTCCAGGAAGTCTAGTTTACTTCTGTGAGGCCTAACTTTTAGAGAATTTTAAATATTAAACCCAATTTTATTTCCTTGCAAGCACTCCCAAGTTATTTAGTTATTTATTTTTATTTTAGAGCTGGGGGGTGAGCATGAGGATTTGCTCTCTAAGTAAACTGTGTGAAGGCCAGTTTTGGGCTTTTAGCCAGTCCCTTCTCCCCCTCACCCCCTCCACCAGTGGGTAGTTGAGTGCCCCTTATCCCTCCTCCCTCCCTCCATTAGCAGCTCCCAGCAGAGACACTAACCACTTCAAACAGGGCTGTGTTTGTTACATCTTGGTGTTTGTTACAAGCTGTGTTTGTTACATCTTGGTGTTTGTTACAAGCTGTGTTTGTTACATCTTGGTGTTTGTTACAAGATGTAAAGCGTAGCTAGCCCTGCTTGGGGTGAAGTTGCCACAGGCAAGCAGACAGCCTGAGGCCCTGGAGAGAAGTCATGGGTCGGGTATCTTTCTACAGAGAAAGAGGCGGATAGTCCACAGTGATGTCTGTTAGGTGGAAGCAGAGCCAGGGGCAAGGTGTGGGAGCTGTATTTCCGCTTCCGGAAACAGATGAGTTGCTGCTTGGTGGGCATGGAAGTGATTGTCTAGCCTCTCACAGTTGCCCCCGTGGCAACAGAACAAGGGATGATCATGGGAATAGGGTGGTAATTACAAATTGTACCTTAATATATTTAAGCATGGCCCAAACATATTCTGATATTTAAAAGTTCTCACTAGTAGAAAATGTTTGAATAATTGAAGTTGGATAATGTGCCCTGAGGTCAGAACCCATTATTCTTGTTCTGTGTCAAGGGGTTAAGTTGTTAGTGTTTACCAGGTAAGAGGTAAATACAGGTAATAAAAGTCGGCCAGCTTTTTATATTCATTATTGCATAATAATACCCTTCATTACACTTTTTGGAAGATTCCTTTTTTTTTTGTTTTTGAGTTGGAGTCTCACTCTGTCGCCCAGACTGGAATGCAGTGGCCGCTCCTGGCCACCGC
>NW_007020228.1:11450-14189 GCF_000164805.1 Carlito syrichta
AGGCATGTGCTACCACGCCCGGCTGATTTTTGATTTATTGTAGAAATGAGGTCTCGCTGCCCAGGCGGGTCTCGAACCCGTGGGCTCAGGCAATCCACTCACTTCAGCCTCCCAAAGGCGTGTGATTACAGGCTGAGCCATCGAGCCCTGCTGGAAGATTCCTTTTTAGACCACAGTTTATTGGGCTCCCATGTGTAATTCAGCTGTCTCTTGGCTGGGGATGTCACTGCCCTCGGGGTTTTTGGTCAATGTAGTTTACTCAGCCAGGCTCCTTCTCTGGGTGGCTCCCTCCCATCATCTCTACAAATTCTTGGCCTTTTTCGCCTTTGTTTTCTCATTCACTACTGAAGATGGGCTTGCAAAGTCGTTTCTTCTTCTTCCACAGTGCCCTGTCCCTCCTGGCATAAAATCATGGCTGCCATCCCCAGGAAATCCCATCAAACCCAGTCTATTTGATCTCTGAGTATCCCTCACTGGGGCTTATGAGGTCCAGTAAGGGAGGACCTGAAGCTCAGTCCCTCCTGGGCAGGGCCCTCCTCACCTCTACGCTCTCCTCTGGAGTAAAAGGCTTCCAGTCAGCTCAGGGTGAGTTAAAGCATTGGAGTCGGTGGGGGAGACCTGGGAACTCTTCCTGGAATCTGCTTAGCCCGCGTCTTCTGCAGCAGTGGCCACAGCACCTCTGTGACTCAATGTCCACTGGGCATACATGCTATGGTTCTGTTTTCCATCCCAAGGGGTTGACCCAGGGATCTCTTTCATTTGTCACTCCAACAACGGGGGTTGCTGCTTGTTGCTGGTCTCATCACTCCCTCGTTTGTATCTCAGCCCCTCCATCACAGGTGACAAGTTCCCTGTATCAAATTCTCTCTGCTTATATTCTCAAGTGGTCCAGTTGTTTTCCTGACTAGACACTCATGGTCACAGTTGCTCCCCAATGACTCTTTTCATTTTCTTTCACCCATTTGATGCCACGAATATCCACCTGTCTTCCAGTAAGTCCATGACCCTGACACATAACCATCCCAATTGTAACACCCTCTGGGAAATCCAGTCCTGACAGCATTCCTTCCCTCTGGACAAGTGGTGCTATTTGAGTTGGAGAGAACAGTTTATCTTGTTGTATATGATTTGACAACATTTTGTCTCACATAATCAAGCTGTCCCCCAAAGTCCTTGGTGGTCAATTAGGTTCTTTAAAAATGAGTGCATTTTTACACTTGGGTTCACAACCTGGAGGTTAACCCCTGGTGTGATAGATGATCAGTTTGGAAGCCTCCCTTTTCTAGAACATGAAAAAAAAAATGAGTTTTATGATTAAAATGCCATAAATTAAGCTCAGTATACCTTGATGTTAGTCAAGCCCATGTGATCTGCATTTATTCTGATTTGTTTTTCAGTCATGCCAAACTTCCCTTTGGATAGAGATCCCGGTTTTCTGTCTGTTTTATAAACCTAATGCTTTGTCATTTTATGGGAAGCTTTTTCTGCATTCTCAATGATTTTATGCAGCTTGTCTTGAATAGTACCAATCCTGTTAACTCTCCGGAGTTGATTCTACACCTTACTGTGTGTGTGGTGGGTTTATGTCTGGTGTGACGTCACCCTGCTCCATGACATCTCTGCAGGGACAGATCTTTTTGCTCCTGCTCTGCATTTTGCCAGATTATCTTTGATCTTCTGTTTCGTGGGGCTCCCTTGAATGTCTGCAGTCTTAACAGCCTGCAGCAGTTCTTCAATGCATGTTTCTGAGTTCATATACAATTCCAGGTATCATATTTCTGCATTTATAAGACTTTAAAATACATACGTATATGCCATATACTGTCTGCTTCCAACTACATGACATTTTGAAAAAGGCAAAAGCACGATGATGAAAAAATGACAGTGGTTGCCAGGGATTAAGGAGAGGGAGGGCTGAATAGGCAGAGCCTAGAGGATTGTTAGGGCAGCGAGACTCCTCTGAATGATATCACAAAATCACAAACATGAATGCGTGGCATTAGACATTTGTCCAAAATCATGGAATATACAATTCCCAGAATGAACTCTGATGTAAACCATGGACTCTGGGTGATAAGGGTGTGTCATCATCGGTCCATCAATGGCAATGAACACATTGATCTGGTGTGGGGTGTTGATGGGGGGGGGACTGTATGTGTGGAAATCAGAGCAGGAGGTTTATGGGAACTCTCTGTACCTTTTGCTCAATTTTGCTGTGAGCCTAGAACTGCTCTAAAAGGTAGGCCGGGCTCAGTGGCTCAACCTGCAATCCCAGCACTTTGGGAGGCCGAGGCGGGTGGATTGCCTGAGTCCGTGAGTTGGAAACCAGCCCTGGCAATTTGGCGAGACCCCGTCTCTACAATAAATTGAAAATTAGCTGGTCATGGGAGCGCGTGCCTAGCATGTGCCTGTAGTTCCGGCTACTTGGGCAGCCAAGGCCGAAGGATCACTGGAGTCTAGCAGGTCGATGCTGGAGTGGCCGTGAGTGTGCCACTGCACTCCAGCCTGGGCAACGGAGTGAGACTCCAACTCGAAAACTAAAATGTAAAGTCTATTAAAATATATACACATACAATTCTCTGTGTGATTAAAAAATAAGACAGGGACTTTAGAATGAAGCTTACTGAATAGGCTGTCCTCTCCCCAGTGGTAGGTGGTGGAGACTTTGTTGAAGATGAGTTGGTTGAGAAATTGAGGTTTTGTTTCTGGAATCTCAATTCTATTCCATTGGTCTGCATG
>NW_007020228.1:14437-14890 GCF_000164805.1 Carlito syrichta
CATTGTAAAGGTCTTTCACGTCGCTGGTTAGGAAGATGCCAAGGTATTTCATTTTTTTTTGTGGCTATTGTGAATGAGATTGTGGTTTTTATTTGGGTTTCTGTTTGTTTGTTATTGGTGTAAAGAAATGCGATTGTCTTTTGCATATTTATTTTATACCCTGAGGCTTTGTCAAAGTCCTTTATCAGTGCAAGGAGGCTTTTGACAGATTCTCTTGGGTTTTCAAGGTACACGATCATGTTGTCTGCAAAGAAAGATAACTATTCAGTAAATGGTGCTGGGCAAACTGACCTACCACATGCAGAAGACTCAAACAAGACCCCTATCTATCCCCATACACAAAAATTAACTCTAAGTGGATCAGTGACCTAAAAGTAAAACCTCAAACCATAAGAGCCTTAGAAAATGCAGGACACACCCTTATGGAAATTGGAACTGGCATCCAATTCCTGA